>NC_086449.1:790346989-790354489 GCF_028390025.1 Pseudophryne corroboree | reverse complement strand
TGTAACGAAGAGCTCTACATTTTCTATTATTACATAGTATATAGTTCTTCTTACTAACAGCCAGCAGAGTGCGTGGGAAAAATCCCTTTTGTTTTTCTTGTCTAGAGTAACCCCCTCCCGCAGCACCTGAGGATTGTTACCAGCTTGATTAGAGCAGTTTGCCACCATTTATTGCAGTTCAGTGAGGCATAGATGGAGCCAGCATTAGGAGGGCATGCTGGGTCCTGTGGTGCCATTTGGAGGATACAGGGGTGCCTCCAGGTAAGCTAGCTCTTAATATGGATATGTTTTGTATGTGCCATTATCATGTGGCCGTACATTAAGCAATTGTATGACCCATAGTGATTATTACTATTATTATTATTATTATTATTATTATTATTATTATTATTATTATTATTATTATTATGCTGTGTGTGAGTTTGGGGAGTGGTACCCCTCAGGTCTGGTGTGACTGGGCTACCTTGGGGCAGCACGCCATATTATTTACTTAGCACTTATGTAACACTCCTATTTTTTCACTAATATTACTCTTTTGAGTATTTTATTAACACCCTTATTTCTGTAGCACTTTCTAACCCATAGCTTCTGCTTCTTTCTTAACACATATTAACACTTTAGTATTTCAATGGTGTGCTGCCCTAGGGTGGTCGGGCCTGAGCCGACTTTGTGGGGTCCAAGCCCTGGACTTATGCTTAGTTAGGGACCTCCAGAAATAGAGCAGCCGTGAAGTGGCCTGGAGGCTTATTATATCTTTTGCAAAACATATGTAACGAAGAGCTCTACATTTTCTATTATTACATAGTATATAGTTCTTCTTACTAACAGCCAGCAGAGTGTGGGAAAAAAAAATTTTGTTTTTCTTGTCTAGATTAACCCCCTCCCGCAGCACCTGAGGATTGTTACCAGCTTGATTAGAGCAGTTTGCCACCATTTATTGCAGTTCAGTGAGGCATAGATGGAGCCAGCATTAGGAGGGCAGGCTGGGTCCTGTGGTGCCATTTGGAGGATACAGGGGTGCCTCCAGGTAAGCTAGCTCTCAATCTGGATATGTTTTGTATGTGCCATTATCATGTGGCCGTACATTAAGCAATTGTATGACCCATAGTGATTATTATTTTTATTATTATTATTATTATTATTATTATTATTATTATTATTATTATTATTATGCTGTGTGTGAGTTTGGGGAGTGGTACCCCTCAGGTCTGGTGTGACTGGGCTACCTTGGGGCAGCACGCCATATTATTTACTTAGCACTTATGTAACACTCCTATTTTTTCACTAATATTACTCTTTTGAGTATTTTATTAACACCCTTATTTTTGTAGCACTTTCTAACCCATAGCTTCTGCTTCTTTCTTAACACATATTAACACTTTAGTATTTCAATGGTGTGCTGCCCTGGGGTGGTCGGGTCTGAGCCGACTTGTGGGGTCCAAGCCCTGGACTTATGCTTAGTTAGGGACCTCCAGTAATAGAGCAGCCGTGAAGTGGCCTGGAGGCTTATCATATCTTTTGCAAAACATATGTAACGAAGAGCTCTACATTTTCTATTATTACATAGTATATAGTTCTTCTTACTAACAGCCAGCAGAGTGCGTGGGAAAAATCCCTTTTGCTTTTCTTGTCTAGAGTAACCCCCTCCCGCAGCACCTGAGGATTGTTACCAGCTTGATTAGAGCAGTTTGCCACCATTTATTGCAGTTCAGTGAGGCATAGATGGAGCCAGCATTAGGAGGGCAGGCTGGGTCCTGTGGTGCCATTTGGAGGATACAGGGGTGCCTCCAGGTAAGCTAGCTCTCAATTTGGATATGTTTTGTATGTGCCATTATCATGTGGCCGTACATTAAGCAATTGTATGACCCATAGTGATGATGATTATTATTATTATTATTATTATTATGCTGTGTGTGAGTTTGGGGAGTGGTACCCCTCAGGTCTGGTGTGACTGGGCTACCTTGGGGCAGCACGCCATATTATTTACTTAGCACTTATGTAATACGCCTATTTTTTCACTAATATTACTCTTTTGAGTATTTTATTAACACCCTTATTTCTGTAGCACTTTCTAACCCATAGCTTCTGCTTCTTTCTTAACACATATTAACACTTTAGTATTTCAATGGTGTGCTGCCCTGGGGTGGTCGGGCCTGAGCCGACTTGTGGGGTCCAAGCCCTGGACTTATGCTTAGTTAGGGACCTCCAGTAATAGAGCAGCCGTGAAGTGGCCTGGAGGCTTATCATATCTTTTGCAAAACATATGTAACGAAGAGCTCTACATTTTCTATTATTACATAGTATATAGTTCTTCTTACTAACAGCCAGCAGAGTGCGTGGGAAAAATCCCTTTTGCTTTTCTTGTCTAGAGTAACCCCCTCCCGCAGCACCTGAGGATTGTTACCAGCTTGATTAGAGCAGTTTGCCACCATTTATTGCAGTTCAGTGAGGCATAGATGGAGCCAGCATTAGGCGGGCAGGCTGGGTCCTGTGGTGCCATTTGGAGGATACAGGGGTGCCTCCAGGTAAGCTAGCTCTCAATTTGGATATGTTTTGTATGTGCCATTATCATGTGGCCGTACATTAAGCAATTGTATGACCCATAGTGATGATGATTATTATTATTATTATTATTATTATTATTATGCTGTGTGTGAGTTTGGGGAGTGGTACCCCTCAGGTCTGGTGTGACTGGGCTACCTTGGGGCAGCACGCCATATTATTTACTTAGCACTTATGTAATACGCCTATTTTTTCACTAATATTACTCTTTTGAGTATTTTATTAACACCCTTATTTCTGTAGCACTTTCTAACCCATAGCTTCTGCTTCTTTCTTAACACATATTAACACTTTAGTATTTCAATGGTGTGCTGCCCTAGGGTGGTCGGGCCTGAGCCGACTTTGTGGGGTCCAAGCCCTGGACTTATGCTTAGTTAGGGACCTCCAGAAATAGAGCAGCCGTGAAGTGGCCTGGAGGCTTATCATATCTTTTGCAAAACATATGTAACGAAGAGCTCTACATTTTCTATTATTACATAGTATATAGTTCTTCTTACTAACAGCCAGCAGAGTGTGGGAAAAAATTTTTTTGTTTTTCTTGTCTAGAGTAACCCCCTCCCGCAGCACCTGAGTATTGTTACCAGCTTGATTAGAGCAGTTTGCCACCATTTATTGCAGTTCAGTGAGGCATAGATGGAGCCAGCATTAGGAGGGCAGGCTGGGTCCTGTGGTGCCATTTGGAGAATACAGGGGTGCCTCCAGGTAAGCTAGCTCTCAATCTGGATATGTTTTGTATGTGCCATTATCATGTGGCCGTACATTAAGCATTTGTATGACCCATAGTGATTATTATTATTATTATGCTGTGTGTGAGTTTGGGGAGTGGTACCCCTCAGGTCTGGTGTGACTGGGCTACCTTGGGGCAGCACGCCATATTATTTACTTAGCACTTATGTAACACTCCTGTTTTTTCACTAATATTACTCTTTTGAGTATTTTATTAACACCCTTGTTTCTGTAGCACTTTCTAACCCATAGCTTCTGCTTCTTTCTTAACACATATTAACACTTTAGTATTTCAATGGTGTGCTGCCCTAGGGTGGTCGGGTCTGAGCCGACTTTGTGGGGTCCAAGCCCTGGACTTATGCTTAGTTAGGGACCTCCAGTAATAGAGCAGCCGTGAAGTGGCCTGGAGGCTTATCATATCTTTTGCAAAACATATGTAACGAAGAGCTCTAAATTTTCTATTATTACATAGTATATAGTTCTTCTTACTAACAGCCAGCAGAGTGCGTGGGAAAAATCCCTTTTGTTTTTCTTGTCTAGAGTAACCCCCTCCCGCAGCACCTGAGGATTGTTACCAGCTTGATTAGAGCAGTTTGCCACCATTTATTGCAGTTCAGTGAGGCATAGATGGAGCCAGCATTAGGAGGGCAGGCTGGGTCCTGTGGTGCCATTTGGAGGATACAGGGGTGCCTCCAGGTAAGCTAGCTCTCAATTTGGATATGTTTTGTATGTGCCATTATCATGTGGCCGTACATTAAGCAATTGTATGACCCATAGTGATGATTATTATTATTATTATTATTATTATTATTATTATGCTGTGTGTGAGTTTGGGGAGTGGTACCCCTCAGGTCTGGTGTGACTGGGCTACCTTGGGGCAGCACGCCATATTATTTACTTAGCACTTATGTAATACTCCTATTTTTTCACTAATATTACTCTTTTGAGTATTTTATTAACACCCTTATTTCTGTAGCACTTTCTAACCCATAGCTTCTGCTTCTTTCTTAACACATATTAACACTTTAGTATTTCAATGATGTGCTGCCCTAGGGTGGTCGGGCCTGAGCTGACTTTGTGGGGTCCAAGCCCTGGACTTATGCTTAGTTAGGGACCTCCAGTAATAGAGCAGCCGTGAAGTGGCCTGGAGGCTTATCATATCTTTTGCAAAACATATGTAACGAAGAGCTCTACATTTTATATTATTACATAGTATATAGTTCTTCTTACTAACAGCCAGCAGAGTGCGTGGGAAAAATCCCTTTTGTTTTTCTTGTCTAGAGTAACCCCCTCCCGCAGCACCTGAGGATTGTTACCAGCTTGATTAGAGCAGTTTGCCACCATTTATTGCAGTTCAGTGAGGCATAGATGGAGCCAGCATTAGGAGGGCAGGCTGGGTCCTGTGGTGCCATTTGGAGGATACAGGGGTGCCTCCAGGTAAGCTAGCTCTCAATCTGGATATGTTTTGTATGTGCCATTATCATGTGGCCGTACATTAAGCAATTGTATGACCCATAGTGATTATTATTATTATTATTATTATTATTATTATGCTGTGTGTGAGTTTGGGGAGTGGTACCCCTCAGGTCTGGTGTGACTGGGCTACCTTGGGGCAGCACGCCATATTATTTACTTAGCACTTATGTAACACTCCTGTTTTTTCACTAATATTACTCTTTTGAGTATTTTATTAACACCCTTGTTTCTGTAGCACTTTCTAACCCATAGCTTCTGCTTCTTTCTTAACACATATTAACACTTTAGTATTTCAATGGTGTGCTGCCCTAGGGTGGTCGGGTCTGAGCCGACTTTGTGGGGTCCAAGCCCTGGACTTATGCTTAGTTAGGGACCTCCAGTAATAGAGCAGCCGTGAAGTGGCCTGGAGGCTTATCATATCTTTTGCAAAACATATGTAACGAAGAGCTCTAAATTTTCTATTATTACATAGTATATAGTTCTTCTTACTAACAGCCAGCAGAGTGCGTGGGAAAAATCCCTTTTGTTTTTCTTGTCTAGAGTAACCCCCTCCCGCAGCACCTGAGGATTGTTACCAGCTTGATTAGAGCAGTTTGCCACCATTTATTGCAGTTCAGTGAGGCATAGATGGAGCCAGCATTAGGAGGGCAGGCTGGGTCCTGTGGTGCCATTTGGAGGATACAGGGGTGCCTCCAGGTAAGCTAGCTCTCAATTTGGATATGTTTTGTATGTGCCATTATCATGTGGCCGTACATTAAGCAATTGTATGACCCATAGTGATGATTATTATTATTATTATTATTATTATTATGCTGTGTGTGAGTTTGGGGAGTGGTACCCCTCAGGTCTGGTGTGACTGGGCTACCTTGGGGCAGCACGCCATATTATTTACTTAGCACTTATGTAATACTCCTATTTTTTCACTAATATTACTCTTTTGAGTATTTTATTAACACCCTTATTTCTGTAGCACTTTCTAACCCATAGCTTCTGCTTCTTTCTTAACACATATTAACACTTTAGTATTTCAATGATGTGCTGCCCTAGGGTGGTCGGGCCTGAGCTGACTTTGTGGGGTCCAAGCCCTGGACTTATGCTTAGTTAGGGACCTCCAGTAATAGAGCAGCCGTGAAGTGGCCTGGAGGCTTATCATATCTTTTGCAAAACATATGTAACGAAGAGCTCTACATTTTCTATTATTACATAGTATATAGTTCTTCTTACTAACAGCCAGCAGAGTGCGTGGGAAAAATCCCTTTTGTTTTTCTTGTCTAGAGTAACCCCCTCCCGCAGCACCTGAGGATTGTTACCAGCTTGATTAGAGCAGTTTGCCACCATTTATTGCAGTTCAGTGAGGCATAGATGGAGCCAGCATTAGGAGGGCAGGCTGGGTCCTGTGGTGCCATTTGGAGGATACAGGGGTGCCTCCAGGTAAGCTAGCTCTCAATCTGGATATGTTTTGTATGTGCCATTATCATGTGGCCGTACATTAAGCAATTGTATGACCCATAGTGATTATTATTATTATTATTATTATTATTATTATTATTATTATTATTATGCTGTGTGTGAGTTTGGGGAGTGGTACCCCTCAGGTCTGGTGTGACTGGGCTACCTTCGGGCAGCACGCCATATTATTTACTTAGCACTTATGTAACACTCCTGCTTTTTCACTAATATTACTCTTTTGAGTATTTTATTAACACCCTTGTTTCTGTAGCACTTTCTAACCCATAGCTTCTGCTTCTTTCTTAACACATATTAACACTTTAGTATTTCAATGGTGTGCTGCCCTAGGGTGGTCGGGTCTGAGCCGACTTTGTGGGGTCCAAGCCCTGGACTTATGCTTAGTTAGGGACCTCCAGTAATAGAGCAGCCGTGAAGTGGCCTGGAGGCTTATCATATCTTTTGCAAAACATATGTAACGAAGAGCTCTACATTTTCTATTATTACATAGTATATAGTTCTTCTTACTAACAGCCAGCAGAGTGCGTGGGAAAAATCCCTTTTGTTTTTCTTGTCTAGAGTAACCCCCTCCCGCAGCACCTGAGGATTGTTACCAGCTTGATTAGAGCAGTTTGCCACCATTTATTGCAGTTCAGTGAGGCATAGATGGAGCCAGCATTAGGCGGGCAGGCTGGGTCCTGTGGTGCCATTTGGAGGATACAGGGGTGCCTCCAGGTAAGCTAGCTCTCAATTTGGATATGTTTTGTATGTGCCATTATCATGTGGCCGTACATTAAGCAATTGTATGACCCATAGTGATGATAATTATTATTATTATTATGCTGTGTGTGAGTTTGGGGAGTGGTACCCCTCAGGTCTGGTGTGACTGGGCTACCTTGGGGCAGCACGCCATATTATTTACTTAGCACTTATGTAATACTCTTATTTTTTCACTAATATTACTCTTTTGAGTATTTTATTAACACCCTTATTTCTGTAGCACTTTCTAACCCATAGCTTCTGCTTCTTTCTTAACACATATTAACACTTTAGTATTTCAATAGTGTGCTGCCCTAGGGTGGTCGGGCCTGAGCCGACTTTGTGGGGTCCAAGCCCTGGACTTATGCTTAGTTAGGGACCTCCAGTATTAGAGCAGCCGTGAAGTGGCCTGGAGACTTATCATATCTTTTACAAAACATATGTAACGAAGAGCTCTACATTTTCTATTATTACATAGTATATAGTTCTTCTTACTAACAGCCAGCAGAGTGCGTGGGAAAAATCCCTTTT
>NC_086449.1:790126989-790341989 GCF_028390025.1 Pseudophryne corroboree | reverse complement strand
CGTGGTCGGGCCTGAGCCGACTTTGTGGGGTCCAAGCCCTGGACTTATGCTTAGTTAGGGACCTCCAGTAATAGAGCAGCCGTGAAGTGGCCTGGAGGCTTATCATATCTTTTGCAAAACATATGTAACGAAGAGCTCTACATTTTCTATTATTACATAGTATATAGTTCTTCTTACTAACAGCCAGCAGAGTGCGTGGGAAAAATCCCTTTTGTTTTTCTTGTCTAGAGTAACCCCCTCCCGCAGCACCTGAGGATTGTTACCAGCTTGATTAGAGCAGTTTGCCACCATTTATTGCAGTTCAGTGAGGCATAGATGGAGCCAGCATTAGGAGGGCAGGCTGGGTCCTGTGGTGCCATTTGGAGGATACAGGGGTGCCTCCAGGTAAGCTAGCTCTCAATCTGGATATGTTTTGTATGTGCCATTATCATGTGGCCATACATTAAGCAATTGTATGACCCATAGTGATTATTATTATTATTATTATTATTATTATTATTATTATGCTGTGTGTGAGTTTGGGGAGTGGTACCCCTCAGGTCTGGTGTGACTGGGCTACCTTGGGGCAGCACGCCATATTATTTACTTAGCACTTATGTAACACTCCTATTTTTTCACTAATATTACTCTTTTGAGTATTTTATTAACACCCTTATTTCTGTAGCACTTTCTAACCCATAGCTTTGGCTTCTTTCTTAACACATATTAACACTTTAGTATTTCAATGGTGTGCTGCCCTAGGGTGGTCGGGCCTGAGCCGACTTTGTGGGGTCCAAGCCCTGGACTTATGCTTAGTTAGGGACCTCCAGTAATAGAGCAGCCGTGAAGTGGCCTGGAGGCTTATCATATCTTTTGCAAAACATATGTAACGAAGAGCTCTACATTTTCTATTATTACATAGTATATAGTTCTTCTTACTAACAGCCAGCAGAGTGCGTGGGAAAAATCCTTTTTGTTTTTCTTGTCTAGAGTAACCCCCTCCCGCAGCACCTGAGGATTGTTACCAGCTTGATTAGAGCAGTTTGCCACCATTTATTGCAGTTCAGTGAGGCATAGATGGAGCCAGCATTAGGAGGGCATGCTGGGTCCTGTGGTGCCATTTGGAGGATACAGGGGTGCCTCCAGGTAAGCTAGCTCTTAATCTGGATATGTTTTGTATGTGCCATTATCATGTGGCCGTACATTAAGCAATTGTATGACCCATAGTGATTATTATTATTATTATTATTATTATTATTATTATTATTATTATTATTATTATTATTATGCTGTGTGTGAGTTTGGGGAGTGGTACCCCTCAGGTCTGGTGTGACTGGGCTACCTTGGGGCAGCACGCCATATTATTTACTTAGCACTTATGTAATACTCCTATTTTTTCACTAATATTACTCTTTTGAGTATTTTATTAACACCCTTATTTCTGTAGCACTTTCTAACCCATAGCTTCTGCTTCTTTCTTAACACATATTAACACTTTAGTATTTCAATGGTGTGCTGCCCTGGGGTGGTCGGGCCTGAGCCGACTTGTGGGGTCCAAGCCCTGGACTTATGCTTAGTTAGGGACCTCCAGTAATAGAGCAGCCGTGAAGTGGCCTGGAGGCTTATCATATCTTTTGCAAAACATATGTAACGAAGAGCTCTACATTTTCTATTATTACATAGTATATAGTTCTTCTTACTAACAGCCAGCAGAGTGCGTGGGAAAAATCCCTTTTGCTTTTCTTGTCTAGAGTAACCCCCTCCCGCAGCACCTGAGGATTGTTACCAGCTTGATTAGAGCAGTTTGCCACCATTTATTGTAACATAGACTCTCTCTGCTCGCCACGCTTTAGGCAAGGTGACTGGCTCCACTACGGCTGTGATCAGCACAGGTTACTATTCCCAATCGTAGCCCACGTGTATGGTAAACCAAGAAAAAGTTTTTAAAAATTGTGAAAAACTTTTGTACCTATCAACCTTTTGATCAGTCGACCTTTTGACTCTGATGACATTTTTCCCCTGTCGACCTTTTGACCCGGTCAATCTAATGCATGTCGACCTATGGTGTCGACCTATTGGCATGGTGTCGGTCTATTGACTTTATATCTAGACAGTGTTTATCCATAGCCCGGACACCCACTGGGACAATGAGTTCTCAAAACACAACTCAAAGTTGAGTTATGTTTGTCTCAGATATTTCAAATTAAACAGCTCAAAAATCTGAGCTGAAAATTCTGGCAGCCCTATTCATATCAATTCAATTGTGAAACTGCTCTATAGCTATGGATCAGAACCCTTATTCTAGTCCCAAATCATTTATTGCAGAGCCCGATTCACTGATTGCAAACTGAATGTATATTAACAAACAGTGATCTAATCATTAAGTTTTTACACAATTTCATATTCATATTTTTCTCACAATAATATATCTGAAAACATGGACAATTGTAAAGAAAGCAAGTAAAACAATAATAAAAACGTAAACAGTTATAGAAATGTGGCTGGAAAAACATTGGGTTTTAATAAACACTTTCAAAATATGACTTAGTACAAGTTGAATTTAAGGAAATGACTTATTCTTACAACAATTCCTCGTCTTTCCTTTAGAACAGAGTTTTCCAAGCTACAGTCCAGGTTTTAAGGATATCCATGTTTGAGCACAGGTGACTTATTTAGTACCACAGTATATGCACTTTAACCATCTGGACTTAAACATGGATATCCATAAAACCTTGTCTGTAATGGCGGAGTTTGGGAAACTCTGCCTTAAAATAACCTTATAAGAAATACTCACCACCAACAACTAATATGTGATACATACTGTAGTAAAGTCTGGACTATAAATGGTTCTCAGGTCACCTGAATGTTATCTGACAACTTTTGGCTCTTCAGTTCTGTTGACAACTTTTTTAGTAAATTCAGTGCAATTTGTCTGGTTGTACTATTTTGGGAGATTTTCAGATACTAATTAAAATATTCGGTAGTATCTTCTTTAATGTAGATACATTGGGGAAGGTGTATCAAACCTTCTAAAGATGACAAGTAAAGAAGTTGTCCATAGCAACCAATCACCTGCTTACTATCATTTATCTAGTACATGGATGAAATCAGGATCCCATCAGTCAGAACACTAAGACTACCAACAGCGGGATCCCGATGATCAGAAGGTAAGTACTGCCCTTAGGATTAGGGTTAGGCACTAGGGGAAGGGTTAAGTTGGGTACACACTGGCTGTACACATGCTGCAGAGGCCACCGGTGATTGACGGCTCAACTGGGCGGGCACATGTAAATGCCCGCCCAGTTCCGTGACATCATTCACAGCGGATCGGGCAGGGTGTCTGCACAAAACACTGCCCGATCCAGCCTATAGATTTATCAACAGATCCATTGATGTGCAGATATATCGATAAGTGTGTACCCACCATTAGGGTTAGGCTGCAGAGGTGGGGGAAGTTAGGGTTAGGCTTTGGAGGGGCAGATTAGGGTTAGGCTGCAGGAGGTGTGGGTTAGGGTTTGTATTAGGGGTATGGTAAAAATACTGCAATCTATCTGGATTCTATCAGGATCCTCACTGCCAGGATTTCATACCCAACCCCAATAAAATGGTAGCTCAAAGCTTCTTTGGTTGCTACGGCCATCTTCCCAACTGTACTTTTAGAAAGTTTGAAACATCTCCACCTTTATGTATTTAACTAAAGATCCTAATAGTTATGTTTTTGTGTAAAAGCAAAAGGTTGGTCATAGGCGACAATAAAAACTTGGAATATGAAATGAAAAAGTTTCCCCTATAATTTAGTGTCCAGCATATACAATTTAATAGCATGAATTCTATCACCATCACAGTATGGAAACACAGACATTGTTATTTCATCATGTTAAAAAATGTGTTTTCATATATGTTTTTATAATTTCATTCTCAATGTTGATTTAAGGGCACTCTAATGTAATTGAAAGAAGTGTTTCTTTTAGGATAACAGAATAATGTAACAGTACCTGTTGGTGGATTAATGGCACATTATGCTAAATTATTATAAATAAGGATATTTTCATGCTTGATTTAATATTTTATTGCATGTTTTCTTTTGCCACACCATTAGGTGCATAATAAAATATAATCAATCATCAAAATATGAATTACAGTACAGCAAATTGTTACATTGGGAGATGTTGGTTAATTGTAAAACCTAATTAACTAATCAAGCCGCATGCCGGCTGTAAAAGGTCATATTTTATTTAAATTCCCAAGGTTGGATTCGTTCTCTGTTGGACAAAATGTCAAAATTTGTTCTGTAAGCTAAGGTGTCTACTCTCATCTAGAAATAATTAAACTGATTAGTTCATACTATTTATAACGCTACACATTTATCCTGCCGTGGGAAGGAGTAGCTTATACACTGGTGACACTGACAATTTAAAAAGCAGTATAATTTTTTTTTTTTTTTTGTCAGTTCATAAAGTTGTTGTTAATTAAAGATAACTAAACCACTTGAAATAAAGGGTTATTCAGGCAGAACTCCACATTTTTACGGATTTAAAAGGCCAACGTCTTTTCGGAATATAAAAATTGACATATTTTCAGATATTCCATGGTAGGTCACCAATCTCCAATACTTTATTGCAGACAATGAGGAAGATTTTGTGTTGGCCTCAAGCATTGAAGAAAAAGTTAAGTTCTGGTTCGTACAGATTGGAGAGATAAAATTCCTAGAACTAAGTTGTTACAGGGTTTGCTTCCGGTCATCGTCCAAGCTAGATAATGGAAATCTAGCAACATATGCAGTGGCATCCTTGTCCTCCCTTTTAGGTATCTCCTCTTGTCTTTAGCCTCAAGTCCGTTCTACTTACCCGGTTGTTAGTTTCACTTGTCAAATTCGGAACTTCTGTATTAAACAATTCAAATTGACTTGTATAGTATTGGCTACATTTCCTTAGGTGACCTGCAGTTGAATTTCTCCTTTCCTAAAGGTAATATATTTATTTTCAACACCTTCAACTGCATCATTTTGTTTCCTCTCTCCATCGCTTGATCTCAGTCTCACCCCTTGAATTCCTTTGAGTTCCTCTGGCACCATAGATCTTTACAATCTGTATGAGTTCTCACCTTTAAATCTACTCCCTATCTTGATTGAGCCCTCCATACCCTGTTGTGAATCCCGGTGGGAGGAGTATGTTTGGACCACAATTAGGAAGCAGATGGCTAGGTCTTCCATATCTATGTTAGTCAAGGAGAACTCTCATAAAATGTATTACCATTGGTACTTGGTTCCCACTAGAATTTATAGAATCTATATCTTTGCCTTTCCCCTTTGTTGGAGAGGATGTGGGTGCTTTCAATCATATCTGGTGGACCTGCCCAAAAATAGTTACATCTTCGAATTTGATTTGTGGACCTCTTGCATGCAGTTTAAAATTCTACCATGAATGCTAATACATGGTCTTTCCAACTGGGTTTCTCCTTGGATTCGGACAAGTATGTGGATAAAATGGCTACCCAAATCCTCAATGTGGCTAGATCATGCATCTCATTGGCAAAACCCTGCTCCACCTACCATCTCTGCAGTTATCAATAAAATCTGGCCATGGAGAAAATTTTGTCTTAAGTCAACTTCAAATCTTACCAATTCCTTTAGGTTTGAAGTCCTTAGTTCTACTTACCCACCCTTTGTTCTTTAGGAGGATTTTCAGGTAATTTGTTCTGATTCTTTGCCCTTTATTCTTCTATATTTTTTATTTGTTTAATTTTGTTTTTCTCTAACGTCCTAGTGGATGCTGGGAACTCCGAAAGGACCATGGGGAATAGCGGCTCCGCAGGAGACTGGGCACAACTAAAAGAAAGCTTTAGGTCACCTGGTGTGCACTGGCTCCTCCCACTATGACCCTCCTCCAAGCCTCAGTTAGATCTTTGTGCCCGGCCGAGCTGGATGCACACTAGGGGCTCTCCTGAGCTTCTAGAAAGAAAGTATATGTTAGGTTTTTTATTTTACAGTGAGACCTGCTGGCAACAGGCTCACTGCACCGAGGGACTAAGGGGAGAAGAAGCGAACCTACCTGCTTGCAGCTAGCTTGGGCTTCTTAGGCTACTGGACACCATTAGCTCCAGAGGGATCGACCGCAGGCCCGTCCTTGGTGTTCGGTCCCGGAGCCGCGCCGCCGTCCCCCTTACAAAGCCAGAAGCAAGAAGAGGTCCGGAAAATCGGCGGCAGAAGACATCAGTCTTCACCAAGGTAGCGCACAGCACTGCAGCTGTGCGCCATTGCTCCTCATACACACTTCACACTCCGGTCACTGAGGGTGCAGGGCGCTGGGGGGGGGGGCGCCCTGAGCAGCAATAATAAGACCTTGGCTGGCAAAATAATCACAATATATAGTCCCAGAGGCTATATATGTGATAAATACCCCTGCCAGAATCCATAAAAAAGTGGGAGAAAAGTCCGCGAAAAAGGGGCGGAGCTATCTCCCTCAACACACTGGCGCCATTTTCTCTTCACAGTGCAGCTGGAAGACAGCTCCCCAGGCTCTCCCCTGTAGTTTTCAGGCTCAAAGGGTTAAAAAGAGAGGGGGGGCACTAAATTTAGGCGCAATATTGTATATACAAGCAGCTATTGGGGAAAATTCACTCAGTTATAGTGTTAATCCCCACATTATATAGCGCTCTGGTGTGTGCTGGCATACTCTCTCTCTGCCTCCCCAAAGGGCTTTGTGGGGTCCTGTCCTCAGTCAGAGCATTCCCTGTGTGTGTGCGGTGTGTCGGTACGGCGGTGTCGACATGTTTGATGAGGAGGCTTATGTGGTGACGGAGCAGATGCCGATAAATGTGATGTCGCCCCCTGTGGGGCCGACACCAGAGTGGATGGATAGGTGGAAGGTATTAACCGACAGTGTCAACTCCTTACATAAAAGGCTGGATGACGTAACAGCTGTGGGACAGACGGCTTCTCAGCCCGCACCTGCCCAGGCGTCTCAAAGGCCATCAGGGGCTCAAAAACGCCCGCTCCCTCAGATGGCAGACACAGATGTCGACACGGAGTCTGACTCCAGTGTCGACAAGGTTGAGACATATACACAATGCACTAGGAACATCCGTGACTTGAGCCCGGCAATAAAAAATGTGTTACACATTTCTGACATTAACCCAAGTACCTCTAAAAATGGGTTTTATGTTTGGGGAGAAAAAGCAGGCAGTGTTTTGTTCCCCCATCAGATGAGTGAATGAAGTGTGTGAAAAAGCGTGGGTTCCCCCGATAAGAAACTGGTAATTTCTAAACAGTTACTGATGGCGTACCCTTTCCCGCCAGAGGATAAGTTACGCTGGGAGATATCCCCTAGGGTGGATAAGGCGCTCACACGGTTGTCAAAAAAGGTGGCACTGCCGTCTTAGGATACGGCCACTTCGAAGGTACCTGTTGATAAAAAGCAGGAGGCTATCCTGAAGTCTGTATTTACACACTCAGGTACTAGACTGAGACCTGCAGATCGTGCTGCTGCAGCGTAGTCTGTGACCCTGTCAAACAGGGAGACTAGTTTGCTAACATATGAACATATTAAAGACGTCGTCTTATATATGAGGGATGCACAGAGGGATATTTTGCCGGCTGGCATCCAAAATTAATGTAATGTCCATTCTGTCAGGAGGGTGTTAGAGACCTGTCACTGGACAGGTGATCCTGACTTTAAAAGGCGCATAGAGATTCTGCCTTATAAGGGTGAGGAATTATTTGGGGATGGTCTCTGGGACCTCGTATCCACAGCAACAGCAGGGAAGAAAATTTTTACCTCAGGTTTCCTCACAGACTAAGAAAGCACTGTATTATCAGGTACAGTCCTTTCGGCTTCAGAAAAGCAAGCGGGTCAAAGGCGCTTCCTTTCTGCATAGAGACAAGGGAAGAGGGAAAAAGCTGCACCAGTCAGCCAGTTCCCAGAATCAAAATTCTTCTACCGCTTCCTCTGAGTCCACCGCATGACGCGTGGGTTCCACAGGCGTAGCCAGGTACAGTGGGGGGCCGCCTCAAAAATTTCAGCGATCAGTGGGCTCGCTCACAGGTGGATCCCTGTTTCCTTCAAGTAGTATCTCAGGGGTACAAGCTGGAATTCGAGATGTCTTCCCCCCGCCGTTTCCTCAAATCTGCCTTGCCGACAACTCCCTCAGGCAGGGAGGCTGTGCTAGAGGCAATTCACAAGCTGTATTCCCAGCAGGTGATAGTCAAGGTGCCCCTACTTCAACAAGGACGGGGTTACTATTCCACACTGTTTGGGGTACCGAAACCGCACGGTTCGGTGTGACCCATTTTATATTTAAAATCCTTGAACACATACATAAAAAATTCAAGTTCAAGATGGAATCGCTCAGGGCGGTTATTGCAAGCCTGGGCGAGGGGGATTACATGGTATCCCTGGACATCAAGGATGCTTACCTGAATGTCCCCATTTACCATCCTCACCAGGAGTACCTCAGATTTGTGGTACAGGATTGCCATTACCAAGTCCAGACACTGCCGTTTGGACTGTACACGGCACCGAGGGTGTTTACCAAGGTAATGGCCGAAATGATGATACTCCTTCGAAAAAAGGGAGTTTTAATTATCCCGTACTTGGACGATCTCCTTATAAAGGCGAGGTCCAAGGAGCAGTTGTTAGTCGGGGTAGCAATATCTCGGAAAGTGCTACAACAGCACGGTTGGATTCTAAACATTCCAAAGTCACAGCTGGTTCCTACGACACGTCTACTGTTCCTGGGGATGGTTCTGGACACAGACCAGAAAAAAGTGTTTCTCCCGGAGGAGAAAGCCAAGGAGCTGTCATCTCTAGTCAGAGACCTCCTGAAGCCAAAACAGGTATCGGTGCATCATTGCACGCGAGTCCTGGGAAAAATGGTAGCTTCCTACGAAGCAATCCCATTCCGCAGGTTCCATGCAAGAACTTTTCAGTGGGACCTGTTGGACAAGTGGTCCGGATCGCATCTTCAGATGCATCGGCTGATAACCCTGTCTCCAAGGACCAGGGTATCGCTACTGTGGTGGCTGCAGAGTGCCCATCTTCAAAGGGGGCCGCAGGTTCGGCATACAGGACTGGGTCCTGGTGACCACGGATGCCAGTCTTTGAGGCTGGGGGGCAGTCACACAGGGAAGAAACTTCCAGGGACTTTGGTCAAGTCAGGTGACTTCCCTACACATAAATATTCTGGAACTGAGGGCCATTTACAATGCCCTGAGTCAGGTAAGGCCTCTGCTTCAAAACCAGCCGGTACTGATCCAATCAGACAACATCACGGCAGTCGCCCATGTAAACCGACAGGGCGGCACAAGAAGCAGGATGGCGATGGCAGAAGCCACAAGGGTTCTCCGATGGGCGGAAAATCACGTGTTAGCACTGTCAGCAGTGTTCATTCCGGGAGTGGATAACTGGGAAGCAGACTTCCTCAGCAGACACGATCTACACCCGGGAGAGTGGGGACTTCATCCAGAAGTCTTCCAACTGATGGTAAACCGTTGGGAAAGGCCACAGGTGGACATGATAGCGTCCCGCTTAAACAAAAAACTAGATAAATATTGCGCCAGGTCAAGAGACCCTCAGGCAATAGCTGTGGACGCTCTAGTGACACCGTGGGTGTACCAGTCGGTTTATGTGTCCCCCCCCTCTGCCTCTCATACCAAAGGTACTGAGAATAATAAGAAGGCGAGGAGTAAGAACGATACTCATGGTTCCGGATTGGCCAAGAAGAGCTTGGTACCCAGAACTTCAAGAAATGATATCAGAGGACCCATGGCCTCTACCGCTCAGACAGGATCTGCTACAGCAGGGGCCCTGTCTGTTCCAAGACTTACCGCGACTGCGTTTGACGGCATGGCGGTTGAACACCGGATCCTAAAGGAAAAGGGCATTCCGGAGGAAGTCATTCCTACGCTGATTAAAGCTAGGAAAGAAGTAACCGCAAATCATTATCACCGTATTTGGCGAAAATATGTTGCGTGGTGTGAGGCCAGGAAGGCCCCAACGGAGGAATTTCAGCTGGGTCGATTTCTGCATTTCCTACAGTCAGGAGTGACTATGGGCCTAAAATTGGGTTCCATTAAGGTCCAGATTTCGGCTCTGTCGATTTTCTTTCAGAAAGAACTGGCTTCACTGCCTGAAGTTCAGACTTTTGTAAAGGGAGTGCTGCATATTCAGCCCCCTTTTGTGCCTCCAGTGGCATCTTGGGATCTCAACGTGGTGTTGAGTTTCTTCAAATCACATTGGTTTGAACCACTTAAAACCGTGGATCTAAAATATCTCACGTGGAAAGTGGTCTTGTTATTGGCCTTGGCTTCGGCCAGGCGTGTCTCAGAAATGGCGGTTTTGTCATGTAAAAGCCCTTATCTGATTTTCCATATGGATAGGGCGGAATTGAGGACTCGTCCCCAGTTTCTCCCTAAGGTGGTATCAGCTTTTCACTTGAACCAACCTATTATGGTGCCTGCGGCTACTAGGGACTTGGAGGATTCCAAGTTACTGGACGTAGTCAGGGCCTTGAAAATGTATGTTTCCAGGACGGCTAGAGTCAGGAAAACTGACTCGCTATTTATCCTGTATGCACCCAAAAAACTGGGTGCTCCTGCTTCTAAGCAGACTATTGATCGCTGGATTTGTAGCACAATTCAGCTGGCGCATTCTGCGGCTGAACTGCCGCATCCTAAATCTGTAAAAGCCCATTCCACAAGGAAGGGGGCTCATCTTGGGCGGCTGCCCGAGGGGTCTCGGCTTTACAACTTTGCCGAGCTGCTACTTGGTCAGGGGCAAACACGTTTGCAAAATTCTACAAATTTGATACCCTGGCTGAGGAGGACCTTGAGTTCTCTCATTCGGTGCTGCAGAGTCATCCGCACTCTCCCGCCCGTTTGGGAGCTTTGGTATAATCCCCATGGTCCTTTCGGAGTTCCCAGCATCCACTAGGACGTTAGAGAAAATAAGATTTTACTCACCGGTAAATCTATTTCTCGTAGTCCGTAGTGGATGCTGGGCGCCCATCCCAAGTGCGGATTGTCTGCAATACTTGTACATAGTTATTGTTAACAAAAGGGTTATTGTTGAGCCATCTGTTGAGAGGCTCAGTGTTTTCATACTGTTAACTGGGTATAGTATCACGAGTTATACGGTGTGATTGGCGTGGCTGGTATGAGTCTTACCCGGGATTCAAAATCCTTCCTTATTGTGTCAGCTCTTCCGGGCACAGTATCCTTACTGAGGCTTGGAGGAGGGTCATAGTGGGAGGAGCCAGTGCACACCAGGTGACCTAAAGCTTTCTTTTAGTTGTGCCCAGTCTCCTGCGGAGCCGCTATTCCCCATGGTCCTTTCGGAGTTCCCAGCATCCATTACGGACTACGAGAAATAGATTTACCGGTGAGTAAAATCTTATTTTTTCTTTCACCATTTTGCTACATTTTTAGTGTCACACTATTGGACAATCCCCCTCCCCTCTTCCCCCCTTTCCTTCCTACATGACTAACTTGTGTTTTCTGTTTATGGTTCACCTTTAAGATTTGTTGCTGCTGTTGTTATGATGTCAATTTTATATATCCTGCTTCGCCAATTATGTAGAACCGTTTCAAAGTTTCCCAAATGTTTTGGGAGCATCTTCACACTGGTTTGTCTTGTTTTACAGCTGTGTTGGCTTGCTCCCTTGTTATGTGTTTGGTTTTCTCTTTGAAGCTATAAATACATATAAAAATATATATATATATATAGCACAGATACCAGACGTACATTCAGATTCATATATACCTAATAAGGTCATGAGCACAAGAGAAGTTGATTAGCATTTTAGATAGCAAAAATTGCTTTCGCTGTTTTCTGTAAATAAAAAATAACCTTCTGTAATATAGAAGATATATTTCTTCTCCCATATGAATAAAAGTAGGGGAAAAAAAGAGAGAGCAATTGGTTCAACACTCAGTGTAATAGTAAGCGGCTTGATACACTTTTCTGAAGACCCGAAAACGTCAAATAAATGTTAAATCTGTATTTAGTCATACAGTGCCGTGCCGTGTTTATACACCTGTGCTAGGGTGTTTTTCATATGGAACACATACATATATATATATATATATATATATATATACACACACACAAACAGAAAGTTCAGCACTCACCATAGCAAGCTCACTTGTCCTCACAACATCAATAAATAAATGATGGGGGTTTAGTTAGTGAATTGGCCAATGCACGGAAGCCTGCAAACCGCTCGCCAAGGAACCCAACCTTCTTGCAGGTCCTACACTATCACAAAGTCTTAAAAATTAAAACCTGCCAACTGTATCACACAGGCCTTTTTCATGCACCCCTGTGTAAACTCATTTGTTCTAAACCTGTGTCAGCTGCTCCTTAGTAATTTATCAGCCAGTGTCAGGTGACTAGTGTACCTTTAAAAGCCATAAGATATGTGGCAGGTATACCCAGTGGCGTAACTACTGCCCCCGCAGCCCTCGCGGTGGCTTGGGGGCGAGGGGCTGCGGGGGCGCAACTGATTTAGCGCAGATTGACATGCGGACGAGCCGTCCGCATGTCAATCTGCGGTCTCCTTCCCTCCGCTGCTGTAAGGAGGGACACGGAGGGCACAGCGCGCGCCTCTCCTGTGTCCCTCCTGCGTCTCCGGCGGGTCTAATAAAGGAAGTGCCGTTCGTGAGCTCTGATTGGCTCACGAACCGGCACTTCCTTTAACAGACCCGCCAGAGACCCAGGAGGGACACAGGAGAGGCGCGCGCTGTGCCCTCCGTGTCCCTCCAACACAAAATAGCGGGAGAGCGGGGGGGGGGGCACACTGGGGGAGCATGGGGGGCACTGGGGGAGCATATGTGGCACAGGGGGAGGGGGGCTTATGTGGCACTGGGGGCATATGTGGCACAGGGGGAGGGGGGCTTATGTGGCACTGGGGGCATATGTGGCACTGGGGGGGTATATGTGTACCTGGCACATGGGGGGAAGGGGGCTGTATTTGGCACTGGGCGCATGTGAGTACCTGGCACTGTGGGCGAATATCTGGCACTGGGGGCATATGTGGCATTGGGGGGGTATATGTGTACCTGACACATGGGGTGGGGGGGGGCTATATTTGGCACTGGGGGCATGTGAGTACCTGGCACTGTGGGGGAATATCTGGCACTGGGGGCATATGTGGCACTGGGAGAGCACAGCTCTAGCAACAAGCACTACCCTCTGGCAACGAGCATGAAACCCGTGGCAACGAGCATGACACCCAGTGCATGAAACCCCTGGCAACGAGCATGACACCCTGAGCGTGAAAACCCCTGGCACCGTGCTTGGAACCAAGAGCATGAAACCCCTGGCAACGAGCAGGTAATTTAAAAGTAATTAGAAGCCTTACTGTAGGACTTAATGTGTAATGGGCATTACGGTGTGTGGCATAATGTGTCACAGGCATTACGGTGTGTGGCATACTATATCACGGGTATTGTGGTATGTGGTATAATGTCTCAGGGGCATTGCAGTGTGGCATAATGTATAACGGGCATTGCAGTGTGTGGCATAGGGTATAACGGGCATTGCAGTATGTGTCACAGTATGTGCCGAAGAATTTTTTGGCTTGGGGGAGAAAAATTTCTAGTTACGCCACTGGGTATACCTTAAACCTAGTGGGCATATTTGCAGTTATATTATGTGTGATACAGTTGCTAGGTTTTAATTTTTAAGACTTTGTGATAGTGTAGGACCTGCATGAAGGTGGGGTACCTTGGCGAGCGGTTTGCAGGCTTCCGTGCATTGGCCAATTCACTAACTAAACCCCCATCATTTATTTATTGATGTTGTGAGGACAAGTGAGCTTGCTATGGTGAGTGCTGAATTTCCTGTTTGTATATATTTGGGTAGGTGGCCATGGGCTGCATGCACCCCACCCTATGAGTGGCGAGTGCGGACGCTGCACCCCGCTTCTGGGGTGGCGAGTGCTGTGGTTTTCTATATTTGTTTGTATATATATATATATATATATACAGTATATAGTGCACTGGCAGGTACCAGCACGAGACGCTCTCCATTAATAGCAAACAGCCAGGTGCCAGCGAAATAATTGCGTAGAAACGTGTGTGGACGGCAGCACTCTCATGGCATAGAATTACCAAACAGACAATGTAATTTCTAGGTTTCAGTGGTATGTGGTTAGCATACCGATCGTTGGGATCCTAGCAATCACAATACAGACGCCAGAATCCCGACGGGGGCACCATGCCGCCGCCGGTATACCAGAGAGGTAGGTGATTCACCCTCTATGGGTGTCCACGACACCCATAGAGGGAGAATAGAAACTGTGGCGAGCTAAGCTCGACACCGAGCCCGCACCGTGGTGAGAGCAGCTAACCCTCAAGAGGCTAAGTTGCACTCGCCCCCTTGCCGGCATTCCACCGCTCAGGATGCCAATGCCGGTATACTGACATTCGGGCATCCCGTGTGGCGGTAAATCATACCAAACCCGTTTCGGTTTTACTCAAAAAACCGTCAACAGGAATTCTACACAAGTTTCTCTCTCTCTCTTTCTCTCTCTCTCTCTCTCTCTCTCTAGATATATATATATATATATATATATACATATATATATATAGATGGGTTGGTGCGGCACTCACGGCGACTTCCAATAAATACACTTAAGACAGCAAGAAGTTAGCAACGTTTCAATGCTTTACGCATTTTCCTCAGGCTTACAAACAGTACAAGAAAGAACACTCACCTAAATAACAGTAACACCATCGTGCATCGCGCCATGATTCCGGAACTGGGATTGAAGCCCGCCCAGTGACGCTGACGTCGGTAAAACCAACGTCATCATTGTGCTCCTGTCACCATAACAACGCATCAACTAACATAGGAATCTGCATACACAGAAATTTCTCAATACATCTTATTTTTTGGTAGGTATATAGATGACCTACTGGTCATCTGGCGAGGTCCCAGAGAGTTATTAATGGCGACGATTGACAATCATAATACCAAAGAGCACCCCATTAAACTTACTCAGGCTTAAACCTGTAAGCCTGAGGAAAATGCGTAAAGCATTGAAACGTTGCTAACTTCTTGCTGTCTTAAGTGTATTTATTGGAAGTCGCCGTGAGTGCCGCACCAACCCGTCTATGTATTGAAATTCCCACATGCGGGCACCCGGTGCGTTATTTGGAGCAATTGGGAGAGCCGGCACCTGCTTAATCATTATATATATATATGTATATATATATGTAATGTACCCACAATTTCAAGTAATATTATAGATTAATGAGGAAAGCATCTACTGTATCACCATTTTTTTGGTTTGTTTGTTTCTTTGGTATCTTGAAAGAATGAGGTGCATGCTTTAATTACCCATAGCAGTGTATATAGCTTTGGACCATATCCAAGAGGGAAAGGGTCCCATTTCTCCCCATCACCTCAGGAGCCAAAAGACCCCACTGAGAGAAAAATGAAATCTTCTGGTTCCCCTTCTCCAAAGCAACCACCGAAGCTAAAAAAGGCCCACGGGTCTTCGTGCTTGCCTCACCGCAAGGCTTGGGGTCGCCCTTTCTCTCCAGGGTTGCTGAAGCTTCCCCCTGGGGCAGTGGTGTATCTATAATAGGTGCATTGTGTGCGGTACACACAGTGCCCTGGGTCCAGAGGGGCCAACACAGCAAAATCGTCGCCCATTTTTTTAATACTTACCCCTACGGAGTTCCACAGCAGCAGCAATGACAGTGACTCTGAGTAGTAGGTTGTGCAAAGGTCTCTGGGAAAATGGCAGGGCAGCCATTTTCCAGGCATTTTGTGCATGCGCAGTAGGAAAAATCACCAGGAATATGGCTGCCACACTATTTTAATGGAAACCTGCACACCACCTACTGCTCAGAGTCACTGTCACTGACGCTGCTTGCTAGAGAGGAGGGGGCATGGACGGAGACTGCACACGGGCCCCCTCCTCTCTAAATATGCCCCTGCCATTTCGCCAAAGGAAACTTTCGCCCTGGGCGTCACAAGGTCTAGAACCGGCCCTGCATAGCACCTCGGTCTTCAGGATGCTAGCCTCTTGGCCAGAGGATCAAGTGATGGCTCATCGCCTACTGGTGGCACCTTTAAGACCACCAGCATTCATAGGCATCTGCACTTGATCTTTGCCAAAAGGCTGAGAAGCGATGGTTAGCCATTGTCAGGGTGCATTTGTGCCAGCCCACAGGCACACCCACAAGTGATATGTACGAAGCCTTGCCTTAGAGATTGACAATGTGGACGGAGATAAAGTACCTGCCAGTCCGCTCCTAACTGCCATGTTACAGGCTGCGTTTGAAAAATGACAGTTAGGAGCTGGTTGGCTGGTACGTTATCACCGTGCTATTTACCACTCGCCAAGGCTTGATAAATCTGGGCCTTTATCTCTTTCCACATTA
The DNA here is from genome assembly GCF_028390025.1 of Pseudophryne corroboree. Taxonomy (NCBI): domain Eukaryota; kingdom Metazoa; phylum Chordata; class Amphibia; order Anura; family Myobatrachidae; genus Pseudophryne; species Pseudophryne corroboree. Next base: position 790,325,620 of record NC_086449.1, on the reverse strand, counting down.
TCACTCTCCAAGGTGTCTGTTCATGAAGCAGTGAAAAGAGTGGAGAAGTGAGCCAGTGGAGAAGTTGCCCATGGCAACCAATCATCTGCTCTGTATGATTTTATAGTATGCAAATTATAGATGTTACTTCAATGCTGATTGGTTCTTCTCCACTGGCTCACTTCTCCACAGTTCCCACTGCTCCATGAATAGACCCCATAGTCTCTGTACCTCTGCCAATCCCTCCCCCCCCCCCCCCCACTATCAATGTGTCTTCTGTCTCCTTTCACAATTACAGTACAAGTAAGTGCCTTTCATGAAACTGCACCTTCCCTCCCCCTTTTCACCTCTCTAAGCTCAAGAAGGAACGCTGTCAGAACCGAATACGCATGCAGGTTAAAGTGTTTTGTTTTGGGGGCACATGCGGTACAAATTTACTTTTTTTATGCTCTATCAAACGGATATACCCATAAGTCAGCCCGATGTATCAGTAACATTACACATTCCTATGAGTTTTGGGATTTATGCTACAAAATTTATTAGAAAACAGTAAAATTGTTCCCAGTGTGATTGCACACAAGAGCAAAAGTATGTGTCTCTAATTATGAAAAATGGGGAGGGAAAAAAGTCACAGAAAGCTCATTTTAGGTCTTAAATCATAAAACCCTATAATAAAAAAAAAGCCATGGAAATAGCATTCACTAAATGGTTCAGCAGTGAGTCGCACAGGATGGTGAGAAGAAGCTGTTGCTATGGAAACCCTGCAATGATGGAGGCTCTCACTGAACTGTGATATACACAATGTCCAGCTGCTGGGGCCGCGCAGCATGCTTAAAAAATAGATTAAACATATCAATAAATAAATATTAGCTCTAGCCGGGATCCTGGGTGCAACGGGGACCCAGGGAAGAAATGCCTAGTTTCCTTGTCATGTACATAACATAAACTCAGGCTGCATAAGCACATTGCTGTATGCTAGCTCTCAGATGCCAGAATTTGGATACACAGCCCTAAGGCTGTATTGTCTTTCTGCGATCCTCAAATAAAAGTAATATGCAGCCCCAGAGCCGGATCAAGGCTATGGGGGGGGCCCGGGGCACTTCAAACAGCGGGGCCCCTAAGAATCGGGCAGGCAATTTTATATATATATATAGATAGATATATAGATATATATAGATATAGATATATATATAGATATATATATATAGATATATAGATATATTATATACATACATACATACATACATATATATACACACACACACAGCCAATTTTATAAACAGCAGCATAATAAAAAAACAACATTATGACAGCATGATGATTAAAAAATAAATAAATAAATAAATACAGCCAGCTTACTTTTTTTCTCTGCAGCTGGCACGCTGCTTGTGACGCAAGTGAGCTTGCTCTTCCATGCACGCTGGCTCCACACTCTGCCAGATTAAGGGCCTGGAGCTGAAACTTAAGAAGGGCCTATTGTGTGCCGCAGGGGGTGCGACCAGTGCTGTAGGGGTGAGATTCAACCACCCCAACCTCCCTCACCTCTTCACATATAGAAGGCCCTGTTAACCACACACACATTTTGGTAGGCCAATATTTGTTACCCATGGGGTGGGCATCAGGGACGTGCGGTGAGCTAAGTAGGTCAGGAGGCACTGGCTAGCACCAGAGCCAGATTTACATGCAATATATGAGCCAAAACGTATATCTGGGCATTATACACAGGTGCAGCAGTATAAACTACTGGAAATTTGGTGATTTCAATCATAATCTTTGTATTTTTCATATACTTTATACAGTCAAAACTCTGGCACAAACGTTAGTATGACAGGAAAGGCTCTGCCTCACCTGCCTCACCCCACCGCACGTCACTGGTGGGCATATATCCCATCACCTTTGTTCATGCACATATGTTGCTGCCTTTAATACACTACACTACAGTACTTCACCTACCACCCATTGAAATACCTCTTGCCCATCAATCTGTGTTGTATCCAGAACTTTTTACAATGATTAGATACCATCTCTCAAACACTCCCTGATCCATTGACATGAAGCCTTTATACTAATGTTACTACTGCTGACATTTTTTTTTTTACTTGTCCTCTGTCCTTTCATTTGTCTGATTGCTTCCCTCTATGTCTATTTGTTGTGTGTTGCTTTCACTCCCCTTTACCAGTACTGCTTTCCCTGTCCCATGTATGTTTTATATTATGCTACAGTACCTCCTCATTTGTAAATACTGTATGGTGCTCTTTCCTCTTTCATCTGTATTTCCATTAATGTCCCCTTCCTTCTCATCTGTTTGTTCTGTGTTGTGTACCTCCCTTACCCCTTCTCCTCATCTGTGTCTGTCCACTATTAAGTCCATTTTCCATCATTGTGTCCCAATTTCCTCCTCGTTTGTGCCCAGTATTGTGCTCTCACCCCCTGCCCCCTTTTCTTCTGTGTCCATTGTTATGATCTCTCCCCCACTTCTCTGTCAGTTATAGTGTTTCTCTCTCCTTTCTTCTCCACTGTGTTCATTTTATGCTCTTGTACCACCTTCTCCTGATAATCTATGTCCTTTATTATATTCCTTCTCCCTCCATTGTATCCATTATTGTCCTCTCTCCCTCCCCTGCTCCTCCTATGTCTCTATTTTGGTGCTCTCTTACAACCCCCACTGTCCATTATTATGTTTATCCCCTCTTCTCTGCAGTAACCATTATTCCATTATTGTGTGCACCCCCCCCCCCCCCCGTGTGTCCATGGTGGTGTTCTCTCCAACCTCCTGTGTGTTGTGTATCCATTAAGATGTCCACCTTACCCTCCTCTGCATCCATATCTATATTCTCTTACCCCTTCTTTCTCATGTCTCCACTCTCCATTAGTCTCAACCCGCCCCCCTCAAATCTGTGTCCATTACTGTGTGTGTCTGTGTGTCCCTTATGTTTTGCTCTCTCCATCAAAGTACTGTAGTTTACTTAACCCTTTTTTATCTTCTCTGTTCCTCTGTCTCGGCTCCCAATTCAGTCTTCCTTTTCCGCGGGTCTTCTCCTCACCGACATGAGCTGGCAGGTCAAACTTGGCTGCTGCCATCAGTACAGTTTGGGTGCTCCCGGCGCTGTGATAGTCAGGATACAGGGTAGTTTCTTCAGTCAGCAACTGTGTCAATGGCGGTGCTCACAAAGGGTCCTGCGCCCGCCAGCAACTGTGTGTGACATCATCCGGTGCAGCGGGGCTCAGACACACTATGCAGCGCAGGGGGAGGGCTCTTGCAGAGAGGGCTTTTGCGATGCCCTATGAATCTATAATATGCTGGTCTGAGACGCGGAAGAAGAGGTTGTCCTTGTCCCGGGCGGGTTGGGGGCTGGGGAGGCTTAGTGCACCTTTACACCTGAACTTCTATGCGGCGCTGGAGCCGCTGCTGTTCGGTTGCCAGGGCAACCTGTAGGGAGCCGCCGGAGGAGTGCAGCACCGCAGATCGGAGGTACGATCTGTGTGTGGGCGGCCCTCTTTTAAAAGGGGGCCCGGGGTACGTACCCCCAGGGCCACCCCCTTAATCCGGCTCTGCCTGTAGGGAGCCGCCGGAGGAATGCAGCGCCGCAGATCGGAGGTACGATCTGTGTGCGGGCGGCGGGGGGCCCTCTATTAAAAGGGGGCCCAGGGTACGTACCCCCAGGGCCCCCCCTTAATCCAGCTCTGTGCAGCCCCATTAGCAGGAAGAAGGCTATGGGGCTCATTTGGAGGTGTAGCATACACCCGTCCGGTAAATATAAATGCCAGAAAAGGCATAACTGCTCCAAAGGGGCACATTTATTAGGGGCAATTAGCAACATATCCTGCGAATATTAAGCATCCCCAGTGCGCACACAGGGGATAATTCAGACCTGATTGTTATGGTGCGTTTTCTGCATCCCTGCGATCAGGTAGTCGCCGCCTATGGGGGAGGGGGAATTTGCTTTGCAGGGGTGCGATCGCATGTGCAGGAGAGCTGCACAAACAGAAGTTTGTGCAGTCTCTTGCCAGCCCAGGACTTACTCAGCCGCTGCGCTGATCGTGACCGGAGCTGACATCACAAATCCTCCCACAAAACGCCTGGTCACTCCTGCGTTTTTCCTGACACTCCCTAGAAACAGTCAGTTGCCACTCACAAACGCCCTCTTCCTGTCAATCTTCTTGCGATCGCCGATGCGATCGGATTCTTCACACCATCCTGTCCCTGCCCGGTGCTCCCCGTCGCTGCGGATTGTCGCGCCTGTGCATTGCGGTGCATACGCATGCGCAGTTCAGACCTGATCTCCCGCTGTGCGGAAATGCACAGCAGCAATCAGGTCTGAATTAGCCCCACAGTGCGGCTTTGGTGCATGTGCAGTGGCAAAAAAATCACTAAACTGCGTCCATCATCGGCACTACATGCACTTCGGAATCAATGGGCCTAATTCACACCTGATCGTAGATGATCAGTCTCACAGACATGTGGGGGGACACCCAGCACAGGGCTAGTCCACCCCGCATGTCTGGCTCTGCCCTCCCAGAACAGGTACAAAGCATAGCACGGCGGCGATGCTTTTGTACCTGAGAAGTAGCTCCCTACCAGCACAGCTCCTGCGCACTGGCAGGGAGCTACTTGTTGCTTCCTGGGTCGCATCGGCTGCGTGTGATGTCACGCAGCCACCGCAGCCCGCCCCCTACACGGTCCGGGCACACCTGTGTTCCCAGGACCACGCCCCCAAAATGGCGGCCAAATGCCGCCAGCCCGCCCCCTCACGCCCAGCGACCGCCTCTGCCTGTCAATCAGCCAGAGGCGATGGCTGGGCAAAGATGCCGATTGCATCTCTTGCATGCGCCGGAGCCGCAGTTCAGACCTGATCACCATCTTTGCGAAAAAGCAAAAGAATAACACAACCAGCAGCACTCCATATGGAAATGGCGATTGACTAATGTACAGTTGGTGGGCACAGGGATGCCATCAGAAATTGTGAGGGCCTGGGACAGACCATGAGGCTCCACCCCTATTGTGATGTCACATGCCGTGATATCACATACAGGTGAAGCACCATGAACCTGCAGGAACAATTCACAGGGGCCCATGTGCAGGGAAGGCTTGTTTTTGAGAAATCCTCCCTGTGGATCGGCCCGCTTTTGTTGAGCTGCCTGGTGCAGCTGTCCAGGTATCGGCGGTAGGAGCCAGGGGTGGGCCTTCCTCTCTGTTCAGCAGGCTGCAGCATGAATGGGAGTGGGTGGCCCTATGTTATTATGTCATTACTGAACACTCTGTGTATTTGAATCCTTATTACTTATATGGTATCCGGTCTTTAGGTCGACAGCACTTAGGTCAACACTCATTAGGTCTACCACTATGGGTTAACAACATGCATTAGGTTGACATGGACTATAGGTCAACATGGTCACTATGTCAACATGGCAAAGGTCGACATTGGTTTTTCACATTTTTTCCATTTTTTTTTACTTTGTTATACTTTGCGATCCATGTGGACTACGATTGGGAATAGTAACCTGGTGAGTGAAGCGAGCCATGCGAGGGGACACGGTGCACTAACTGGGGTTCCCGGTCACTTTACGAAAACACGATACCAAAAAAATGTTAAAAAACTTATGTCAACCTTTTCCCATGTCTATCTTTCCCATGTCAACCTAATGACCTTGTCGACCTATTTCAGGTGTCGACCTAGTCACTGTCGACCAATAGTGGTCGACCTGATGACTGTCGACCTAGTTACTGTCGTCCCTATGATCCACACCCACTTATATATAACAGTACAGTATAGTGAACAAAATCAAAGCAATATTAGGATAAAAGGAAAGACTATCAATGCAGGCTATAAACAGTACATATGCTAATAAAGAAAAAACATGATCTGAGCGGGTTGTCCCACTTACATGACGTTTTCAATGGTAGTGAAGCTAATGCTCCTAGCTAGGGATTAATATACTGTACCTGTTTTCTGTCCCACCAGATATTCACGGCCAACCGGAGTTTCTTAGGGGGATATGTACTAAGCAGTGATAAAAGTGGAGAAGTGAGCCAGTGGAGAAGTTGCCCATGGCAACCAATCAGCATTGACGTAACACTTCTAATTTGCATACTATACAATTGTATGGAACAGCTGATTGGTTGCCATGGGAAATTTCTCCACTGGCTCACTTCTCCACTTTTATCACTGCTTAGTACATGTCCCCCTTAGTGTTCTAGTTGGTATGGCAGCTCTGCACTTGCGTGGCTGTGATCCTGCAGACATGTTGCCTTCTTTCCGTCTGCTGATAAACATGATGATTCCTTGAGTTCCTAATGTATTTGCTACGTCATATTGTTGGATGTTTTGTCTTTGTCTGCAGCTGCATGGGTGGGCCCCCTTTCTGTCATGGCCCGGGACTCCAGTCCCGGAAGTCCCGCCCTGATGGTGGTCCTGGTTTTACATCTGTGATAGCCGGGCAGCGGCCGGTCCAACAATCATTTTATAAAAAAGCATTGCACACCAGGCCATGTCATCACATAAGCAAGCAGTTTATTCACAGTTCAGACAGGGTTATCACGACAGTAACATTTAACTCCTTGTTCTCCTCTCCAGCGCAATATTCATATGGGTTACATCAAGTTACATCTCCTTTCATTTGCTTCACGGGCAATAACAGCATTTACAGTGATGTGACATCATTACAGTACAGTACATACCAGCGCTGTCTCTGGGAGTCAGTAGTGCAGCTTTCGCAAACTGAAATTCATTTTAGTGTGCTCTCCCCCATTCGCTAGGGGCTCTATCTAAACGGGATCTCATGTACACGTTACTGGGGGCCTTCCGCCAAACGTGGTTCCTACCACTCACCCAGCTCGACCTATCCCGCAGACTCACACCTCCCGTCCTGCTTCTTGGGTACCCCTGAAGGTCCTTTGTTCCTGGTTCCTTCCACTGTACTCTGCATACTGTGGCTCTCACACTGCACTCTTCATCTCTCACTGAAGCTGCTGGCTCTCCCTCTCTTCATAGCAACACCCACACGCTGCTCTTCTTTCCATCATGCCAGGGACTGTGGAGTGCCATTCTTGTTCCACAGTCCCCAGCCTGCGTTTCTCCTGGACACTTAGCCTGTGCCCTCCATCTCAGTCCTCAGCTCACACTGAACTGTCCTGTGCTTTGTTCCTTCTTCTAAAATCCCCCTGCACTTCCTGTCCTAACGCCCTACATGTGGCAGGGTCTGCTAGAACTGGTTTGGGGCCATAAAACTTCCCCACTCACTGATAAGAATTAAATGGCTTTTGGAACTTTCCAATATCTCTTGTCTCCTAACATTCCAGTATGCCACACATCACTTTGTATAAAATAGCCACAAGTAACCTGGCTGCATGCATGGTTCTCTTGTTGCCGCCCACTTACATCCCAGAAGCTACAATTTAGTGGCCGCCTGTGAAGAGCTTGAGATGCACATGAATCTGAATTGATCATGACTACAACAACGGGGGTCATTCCGACCCGATCACTTGCTGTAGTTTATCGCAGCGCAGCGATGGGGTCAGAACTGCGCATGTGCCGGTGCCGCAGTGCGCCGGCGCATGCCAGGCAGCCGAAGGCCATCGTTCCCTAGCGATCGCCTCTACCTAATTGACAGGCAGAGGTGGGCGCTGGGCAGGAGGGGGCAGCACGGTGGCGTTTGCCCGCCGTTTTGGTGGTATGGTCTAGCCAACGCAGACGGGGCCGGACCGTCCAGGGGTGGGCCGCAGCGGCTGCGTGACGTCAATAAGTACAAAAGCATTGACGCTGTGCGATGCTTTTGTACTTGTGCGGTGGGAGGGGCGGTCAGACATGCGGCGCGGGCTAGCCCTGTGCTGGGCGTCCCCCCCGCATGTCTGGGAACATGATCGTAGCTGTGCTAAATTTAGCACAGCTACGATCAATTCGGAATGACCCGCAACATGCATAAGCTTCCGTGTGTGTGTTCCCATAGGAAAGTATAATTCCTGGATAGCTACGACAGCCAGTAAATATTTTAAACTGAACTAGACAAAGAAAACAAGAGAGACGGCCAATTGTTCTACCAAGCATCAAAGTCTAGCCTATACTTAAATAGATAACTTGCTGCATGAATTAGAGGCACTGAATCCATTAAGATACGTTATACAAAACAGATGTGTATTGTATTAATAAGCAAGTTCAAAAAGTGACTCTTGGTGATCAATCTTAAGACTTACTTAAAAAAACAGGTAGTAACCTAGCAGTACGTGAGCATTTATAACATATGTTTCTTATGCCTTAGAGCAATTTGACAGCTGAAGTCTTTCAGTATTGAAGACATCATATCAGTGTTCTAACACTTTGAAGTGAAAATTGTAACAAGTCAGAGTGCTTGAGAGGCTCTGCAGAGAAAATATCAAATTTACACAGCAAATGTACAAGTAAAATAGATCTGAAGCCTATCTGTAAAGCGTGGAGAATAGGGCACATGCTCCGTCTCCGGTAGGTGCCTATTGCATATTAATACATTGAAGTAATGTTTTATTCTGCCCTGAAACTACGCACAGCCAGCGACGGCTGGCTCAACAATACTTAGCTTTCAGATAAACAAAATGTAACATATCTAAGTGGGCTACATCTGCACAGTGGGGCTCATATATATATATATAGATAGATGAAGAGTCAAACAAGCAGCGGCACTCGGAGACTTAGCGAAAATCACGCGGTGTTCTTTATTGCATCACTTCAATACAACATTTCGGGACCAAACGTCCCTTTGTCAAGGTGATAGTGTGTTTACATATTATGCAACAGCCTTTACTACGAGTGGTTTTATATGTGTGCTATATATGTTTTATATATATATATATATATATATATATATACATATATATATATTTTTTTTAAATGTATTGTCTTTAGAACACTGGGTGGTGATGGACAGACCAGCGCGCCTGTGTGAGGCGTGTATGGGAATGACGTCACGAATGACGAGATGCCGGATTGGCTGGACAGTCAGGCTTCCGGTGATTGGTGTCCAGGTGAAGGGAGCACTTATTTAGGTAAGAGTTTATTGTATGTTCTATTGTCTGAAGAAAGTGACGATTCAATAAAGGGGGCACTGAAACGTTACCCTACTAGCCTATGAGACTCGATATAGTTATTCCAAGGAGTGCCGCACGTGGAAATACTGCTGTTGTGAACAGTGTGGGGGCACCCGGGCTGGTAATACATGCATATGGAGAGCCGGACCACATGCAGAGAAAAAAAAAAAAAAAAAATATATATATATATATATATATATATATATATATATATACATAGTATTGTTTTTTAAATCAATTCTAATGTTGTTGTTATTAAGTTTGGCTACAATGACTGTAGCCAGTTGCTTTTTGTTGTTTGATTGTCGGCAGCAACCCCACAGATTGGTCCTCTGCCTGAAAGGGCCTTTTGAGTAGATATAGGGAAATAGTATCTTTAGGGGGCGCCTAATATGAAAGTTTGTGTATATTGACACCCTTCATAGAACATCAAAACATATATCTATGGTACAGAGATTGGTCTATTGTTATAACCTATTGTACAGTACAGTGAATACAACCACAGTACTTAATCTTCAAAGTATATATAATTAATTAAAACACTTTCTAAAATTATTTAAAATAAATTAACAGTAGTTCAAATACATAGGTAAATTTGTATTTCTATATGATCGAAAAAACAGCTCTTGTCTGTCGCCTTGAATCTAGACACTATATCAACCAACGCGTTTCGTCATCTATGACTTCATCAGGGGTGTATTACAAAATTAGTCTGTATTTATGGACTCTTTGTTAATAGTGTGGTCCATTTCAATTGGATTTCCGAGCAGATTTGTGTCTTTAGTTGAGCTTAATCAGACTCTTCCTCCTATCCAAAAAAAATGGATTGAGTGGCTGATTATAAATTAGCCCTCATGTACTTGATGTCCTTTATTGACAACTTAGTATATTCTGCGATTAGCAGTCCCAGTTAATCAATTAACAATTTGACAGATAGGATTTTAGTATAAAGGCCTCTTAAAACTGAAGGTATTAAATTTTCTTAACCTTCTTAATGTGATCCTCTCTCCTGGTACTTCCTGTTCAAAAGCTTGTTGAGCTATCTATATATATATATATATATATATATATATATATATACACAAATTCTGCTCCGGCACTCGGCTCTGTCCCTGTTATGGGACTGACTTGCTCAGGTGCCTTCCTCCCGGGGTACAAACCCTTTGTATAGAATCAGCAGGAAATAACGAGGCGGCACTCGGAGTCTTGTAAAACAGCAAACCATGTAATGGTACATGGTTTGCTGTTTTACAAGACTCCGAGTGCCGCCTCGTTATTTCCTGCTGATTATATATATATATAGGGCCTAATTCAGAGGCGATCGCTGCAACGGCATCGCGATCACACTCTGAAGCCTATTGTGGAGTGCGTACGCGCAGTGGGTGTACTGCACGTGTGCACCCAGTGAGATGCGAAAGCATCTCACTGGAGCGGTCGCCTCTGCCTGATTGAGAGGCAGAGGAGGTCGTAGGGTGGGAGAAGGCGTGCCAGACCGGGGGGGGGGGGGGGCGTGGTCCAGACTGTTGCTGGGGCGGGCGGCGGTGGCTGCGTGACATTACACACAGCTGCTGTGACCCCAAACATGGCAAGTAGATGCCTGCCAGCACAGCTAGGTTGCGCAGGCAGGGAGCTACTCGGCGGGTGCGAAAGCATCGCTGCCCTGTGATGCTTTTGCACCTGTGCGGGGTGTAGGGCCTGACATGCAGAGCGGACTAGCCCTGTGCTGGGCGTCCCCCCGCATGTTAGAGAATCTGATCGTAGATCTACAATCAGATCTGAATTGACCCATAGTCTGTCAGGTTGGTCTATCAAGATGTATCCAACTCAAAAAAAATTACATTTGCACCAAATGTACATCAGACGTACAAGTGTCTATATTGCCAAAGAAAGGAGTGAAGGTCACCAAATAGCAGAATCAATCAATAAACTGCAAATACTATTTAATTGATAACACAAGTAATTGCAATCATAAATTAAGAGGGAAGTCCAGGTAAAAAGCATTTGTCCCTCCTGGAATGGGTCCTGTTGGGAGGTATGCTACCACATGTGTGCACACACATATTCACGATAGGGTTCCTTTTGTTTGGAGCCCATTAACCTACAAGTATATTTTTGTATTGTGGGAGGAAACCAGAGTACATGCAAGCACGGAGAGTATATACAAACTCAGAGCCGGCCATAGGCATAGGCAAACTAGGCAATTGCCTAGGGCATTTGATATGCCTAGGGGCATCAGCAGCTTCTGCTGATTAAAATGATATGCGGCATGCCTATGTTCTGCGTGTAGCATTTCATATGCAGTTACAGCCAGAGTCTCACACAGTATATAGGCATGCTGCATATCAGTTTAATCAGCAGAAGCTGCTTGTGCATCCTAGCCACATAGCAATTGTAAATAAGATGCATTTTCATTAAAAAAAAAGGTGTGCCCGACGTTAGCATTGAGGCAAGATTTATGAGGACACATCTGTATCCAAGCAGAGGCAGAGGTCACAGTGTTAGTGGCAGTATGAGTGCTGTGTGCATGTGAGTGGGTTGGTTGTGCAGTAGAGATGTGCACTTGAAATTTTTCGGGTTTTGTGTTTTGGTTTTGGGTTCGGTTCCGCTGCCGTGTTTTGGGTTCGACCGCGTTTTGGCAAAACCTCACCGAATTTTTTTGTCGGATTCGGGTGTGTTTTGGATTCGGGTGTTTTTTTTCAAAAAACACTAAAAAACAGCTTAAATCATAGAATTTGGGGGTCATTTTGATCCCAAAGTATTATTAACCTCAAAAACCATAATTTCCACTCATTTTCAGTCTATTCTGAATACCTCACACCTCACAATATTATTTTTAGTCCTAAAATTTGCACCGAGGTAGCTGTGTGAGTAAGATAAGCGACCCTAGTGGCCGACACAAACACCGGGCCCATCTAGGAGTGGCACTGCAGTGTCACGCAGGATGGCCCTTCCAAAAAACACTCCCCAAACAGCACATGACGCAAAGAAAAAAAGAGGCGCAATGAGGTAGCTGTGTGAGTAAGATAAGCGACCCTAGTGGCCGACACAAACACCTGGCCCATCTAGGAGTGGCACTGCAGTGTCACGCAGGATGGCCCTTCCAAAAAACACTCCCCAAACAGCACATGACGCAAAGAAAAAAAGAGGCGCAATGAGGTAGCTGTGTGAGTAAGATAAGCGACCCTAGTGGCCGACACAAACACCGGGCCCATCTAGGAGTGGCACTGCAGTGTCACGCAGGATGGCCCTTCCAAAAAACACTCCCCAAACAGCACATGACGCAAAGAAAAAAAGAGGCGCAATGAGGTAGCTGTGTGAGTAAGATAAGTGACCCTAGTGGCCGACACAAACACCTGGCCCATCTAGGAGTGGCACTGCAGTGTCACGCAGGATGGCCCTTCCAAAAAACACTCCCCAAACAGCACATGACGCAAAGAAAAAAAGAGGCGCAATGAGGTAGCTGTGTGAGTAAGATAAGCGACCCTAGTGGCCGACACAAACACCGGGCCCATCTAGGAGTGGCACTGCAGTGTCACGCAGGATGGCCCTTCCAAAAAACACTCCCCAAACAGCACATGATGCAAAGAAAAAAAGAGGCGCAATGAGGTAGCTGTGTGAGTAAGATAAGCGACCCTAGTGGCCGACACAAACACCGGGCCCATCTAGGAGTGGCACTGCAGTGTCACGCAGGATGGCCCTTCCAAAAAACACTCCCCAAACAGCACATGACGCAAAGAAAAAAAGAGGTGCAATGAGGTAGCTGTGTGAGTAAGATAAGCGACCCTAGTGGCCGACACAAACACCGGGCCCATCTAGGAGTGGCACTGCAGTGTCACGCAGGATGGCCCTTCCAAAAAACACTCCCCAAACAGCACATGACGCAAAGAAAAAAAGAGGCGCAATGAGGTAGCTGTGTGAGTAAGATAAGTGACCCTAGTGGCCGACACAAACACCTGGCCCATCTAGGAGTGGCACTGCAGTGTCACGCAGGATGGCCCTTCCAAAAAACACTCCCCAAACAGCACATGACGCAAAGAAAAATTAAAGAAAAAAGAGGTGCAAGATGAAATTGTCCTTGGGCCCTCCCACCCACCCTTATGTTGTATAAACAGGACATGCACACTTTAACCAACCCATCATTTCAGTGACAGGGTCTGCCACACGACTGTGACTGAAATGACGGGTTGGTTTGGACCCCCACCAAAAAAGAAGCAATTAATCTCTCCTTGCACAAACTGGCTCTACAGAGGCAAGATGTCCACCTCATCATCATCCTCCGATATATCACCGTGTACATCCCCCTCCTCACAGATTATCAATTCGTCCCCACTGGAATCCACCATCTCAGCTCCCTGTGTACTTTGTGGAGGCAATTGCTGCTGGTCAATGTCTCCACGGAGGAATTGATTATAATTCATTTTAATGAACATCATCTTCTCCACATTTTCTGGAAGTAACCTCGTACGCCGATTGCTGACAAGGTGAGCGGCGGCACTAAACACTCTTTCGGAGTACACACTTGTGGGAGGGCAACTTAGGTAGAATAAAGCCAGTTTGTGCAAGGGCCTCCAAATTGCCTCTTTTTCCTGCCAGTATAAGTACGGACTGTGTGACGTGCCTACTTGGATGCGGTCACTCATATAATCCTCCACCATTCTTTCAATGGGGAGAGAATCATATGCAGTGACAGTAGACGACATGTCCGTAATCGTTGACAGGTCCTTCAGTCCGGACCAGATGTCAGCATCAGCAGTCGCTCCAGACTGCCCTGCATCACCGCCAGCGGGTGGGCTCGGAATTCTGAGCCTTTTCCTCGCACCCCCAGTTGCGGGAGAATGTGAAGGAGGAGATGTTGACAGGTCGCGTTCCGCTTGACTTGTCAATTTTCTCACCAGCAGGTCTTTAAACCCCAGCAGACTTGTGTCTGCCGGAAAGAGAGATCCAAGGTAGGTTTTAAATCTAGGATCGAGCACGGTGGCCAAAATGTAGTGCTCTGATTTCAACAGATTGACCACCCGTGAATCCTTGTTAAGCGAATTAAGGGCTCCATCCACAAGTCCCACATGCCTAGCGGAATCGCTCCGTGTTAGCTCCTCCTTCAATGTCTCCAGCTTCTTCTGCAAAAGCCTGATGAGGGGAATGACCTGACTCAGGCTGGCAGTGTCTGAACTGACTTCACGTGTGGCAAGTTCAAAGGGCAGCAGAACCTTGCACAACGTTGAAATCATTCTCCACTGCGCTTGAGACAGGTGCATTCCACCTACTATATCGTGCTCAATTGTATAGGCTTGAATGGCCTTTTGCTGCTCCTCCAACCTCTGAAGCATATATAGGGTTGAATTCCACCTCGTTACCACTTCTTGCTTCAGATGATGGCAGGGCAGGTTCAGGCGTTTTTGGTGTTGCTCCAGTCTTCTGTACGTGGTGCCTGTACGCCGAAAGTGTCCCGCAATTCTTCTGGCCACCGAAAGCATCTCTTGCACGCCCCTGTCGTTTTTTTAAAAATTCTGCACCACCAAATTCAAGGTATGTGCAAAACATGGGACGTGCTGGAATTTGCCCAGATTTAATGCACACACAATATTGCTGGCGTTGTCCGATGCCACAAATCGACAGGAGAGTCCAATTGGGGTAAGCCATTCCGCGATGATCTTCCTCAGTTGCCGTAAGAGGTTTTCAGCTGTGTGCGTATTCTGGAAACCGGTGATACAAAGCGTAGCCTGCCTAGGAAAGAGTTGGCGTTTGCGAGATGCTGCTACTGGTGCCGCCGCTGCTGTTCTTGCGGCGGGAGTCCATACATCTACCCAGTGGGCTGTCACAGTCATATAGTCCTGACCCTGCCCTGCTACACTTGTCCACATGTCCGTGGTTAAGTGGACATTGGGTACAGCTGCATTTTTTAGGACACTGGTGACTCTTTTTCTGAGGTCTGTGTACATTTTTGGTATCGCCTGCCTAGAGAAATGGAACCTAGATGGTATTTGGTACCGGGGACACAGTACCTCCAACAAGTCTCTAGTTGGCTCTGCAGTAATGATGGATACCGGAACCACGTTTCTCACCACCCAGGATGCCAAGGCCTCAGTTATCCGCTTTGCAGCAGGATGACTGCTGTGATATTTCATCTTCCTCGCAAAGGACTGTTGGACAGTCAATTGCTTGGTGGAAGTAGTAAAAGTGGTCTTACGATTTCCCCTCTGGGATGACCATCGACTCCCAGCAGCAACAACAGCAGCGCCAGCAGCAGTAGGCGTTACACGCAAGGATGCATCGGCGGAATCCCAGGCAGGAGAGGAATCGTCAGAATTGCCAGTGACATGGCCTGCAGGACTATTGGCATTCCTGGGGAAGGAGGAAATTGACACTGAGGGAGTTGGTGGGGTGGTTTGCGTGAGCTTGGTTACAAGAGGAAGGGATTTACTGGTCAGTGGACTGCTTCCGCTGTCGCCCAAAGTTTTTGAACTTGTCACTGACTTATTATGAATGCGCTGCAGGTGACGTATAAGGGAGGATGTTCCGAGGTGGTTAACATCCTTACCCCTACTTATTACAGCTTGACAAAGGCAACACACGGCTTGACAAATGTTGTCCGCATTTCTGTTGAAATACTTCCACACCGAAGAGCTGATTTTTTTGGTATTTTCACCAGGCATGTCAACGGCCATATTCCTCCCACGGACAACAGGTGTCTCCCCGGGTGCCTGACTTAAACAAACCACCTCACCATCAGAATCCTCCTTGTCAATTTCCTCCCCAGCGCCAGCAACACCCATATCCTCCTCATCCTGGTGTACTTCAACACTGACATCTTCAATCTGACTATCAGGAACTGGACTGCGGGTGCTCCTTCCAGCACTTGCAGGGGGCGTGCAAATGGTGGAAGGCGCATGCTCTTCACGTCCAGTGTTGGGAAGGTCAGGCATCGCAACCGACACAATTGGACTCTCCTTGTGGATTTGGGATTTCGAAGAACGCACAGTTCTTTGCGGTGCTTTTGCCAGCTTGAGTCTTTTCATTTTTCTAGCGAGAGGCTGAGTGCTTCCATCCTCATGTGAAGCTGAACCACTAGCCATGAACATAGGCCAGGGCCTCAGCCGTTCCTTGCCACTCCGTGTGGTAAATGGCATATTGGCAAGTTTACGCTTCTCCTCCGACAATTTTATTTTAGGTTTTGGAGTCCTTTTTTTACTGATATTTGGTGTTTTGGATTTTACATGCTCTGTACTATGACATTGGGCATCGGCCTTGGCAGACGACGTTGCTGGCATTTCATTGTCTCGGCCATGACTAGTGGCAGCAGCTTCAGCACGAGGTGGAAGTGGATCTTGATCTTTCCCTAATTTTGGAACCTCAACATTTTTGTTCTCCATATTTTAATAGGCACAACTAAAAGGCACCTCAGGTAAACAATGGAGATGGATGGATACTAGTATACTTATGGATGGACGAGCGACTGCCGACACAGAGGTAGCTACAGCCGTGGACTACCGTACTGTGTCTGCTGCTAATATAGACTGGATGATAATGAGATGAAATCAATATATATATATATATATATATATATATATATAATATCACTAGTACTGCAGCTGGACAGGTATATATATTTATTATGTAATGACTGATGACGGACCTGCTGGACACTGTCAGCTCAGCAGCACCGCAGACTGCTACAGTAAGCTACTATAGTAGTATGTATAAAGAAGAAAGAAAAAAAAAACCACGGGTAGGTGGTATACAATTATGGATGGACGAGCGACTGCCGACACAGAGGTAGCTACAGCCGTGGACTACCGTACTGTGTCTGCTGCTATATAGACTGGATGATAATGAGATGAAATCAATATATATTATATCACACTAGTACTGCAGCCGGACAGGTAGATATATTTATTATGTAATGACTGATGACGGACCTGCTGGACACTGTCAGCTCAGCAGCACCGCAGACTGCTACAGTAAGCTACTATAGTAGTATGTATAAAGAAGAAAGAAAAAGAAAAAAACACGGGTAGGTGGTATACAATTATGGATGGACGAGCGACTGCCGACACAGAGGTAGCTACAGCCGTGGACTACCGTACTGTGTCTGCTGCTAATATAGACTGGATGATAATGAGATGAAATCAATATATATTATATCACACTAGTACTGCAGCCGGACAGGTAGATATATTTATTATGTAATGACTGATGACGGACCTGCTGGACACTGTCAGCTCAGCAGCACCGCAGACTGCTACAGTAAGCTACTATAGTAGTATGTATAAAGAAGAAAGAAAAAAAAACCACGGGAAGGTGGTATACAATTATGGATGGACGAGCGACTGCCGACACAGAGGTAGCTACAGCCGTGGACTACCGTACTGTGTCTGCTGCTAATATAGACTGGATGATAATGAGATGAAATCAATATATATATATATATATATATATAATATCACTAGTACTGCAGCCGGACAGGTATATATATTTATTATGTAATGACTGATGACGGACCTGCTGGACACTGTCAGCTCAGCAGCACCGCAGACTGCTACAGTAAGCTACTATAGTAGTATGTATAAAGAAGAAAGAAAAGAAAAAAACCCGGGTAGGTGGTATACAATTATGGATGGACGAGCGACTGCCGACACAGAGGTAGCTACAGCCGTGGACTACCGTACTGTGTCTGCTGCTAATATAGACTGGATGATAATGAGATGAAATCAATATATATATATATATATATATAATATCACTAGTACTGCAGCCGGACAGGTATATATATTTATTATGTAATGACTGATGACGGACCTGCTGGACACTGTCAGCTCAGCAGCACCGCAGACTGCTACAGTAAGCTACTATAGTAGTATGTATAAAGAAGAAAGAAAAGAAAAAACCACGGGTAGGTGGTATACAATTATGGATGGACGAGCGACTGCCGACACAGAGGTAGCTACAGCCGTGGACTACCGTACTGTGTCTGCTGCTAATATAGACTGGATGATAATGAGATGAAATCAATATATATATATATAATATCACTAGTACTGCAGCCGGACAGGTATATATATTTATTATGTAATGACTGATGACGGACCTGCTGGACACAGTCAGCTCAGCAGCACCGCAGACTGCTACAGTAAGCTACTATAGTAGTATGTATAAAGAAGAAAGAAAAAGAAAAAACACGGGTAGGTGGTATACAATATTATATATATATATTATATACAATTATATATATATATATATATATATATATATATTAAACTGGTGGTGACTGGTGGTCAGGTCACTGGTCACACTATCAGCAACTTGCAAGTAGTACTCCTAAGCAGACAATCACAATATATATTATACTGGTGGTCAGTGTGGTCACAATGGCAGTGTGGCACTCTGGCAGCAAAAGTGTGCACTGTACGTTATATGTACTCCTGAGTCCTGCTCTCAGACTCTAACTGCTCCCCACTGTCAGTGTCTCCCCCACAAGTCAGATAATATACAGTCACACTATCTATCACTTCAGCAAGTAACTAGTACTCCTCCTAATGCTCCCCAAAATTACTACTGTGTCTCTCTCTACTGTCTCACTCTCTTCTCTATAAACGGAGAGGACGCCAGCCACGTCCTCTCCCTATGAATCTCAATGCACGTGTGAAAATGGCGGCGACGCGCGGCTCCTTATATAGAATCCGAGTCTCGCGATAGAATCCGAGCCTCGCGAGAATCCGACAGCGGGATGATGACGTTCGGGCGCGCTCGGGTTAACCGAGCAAGGCGGGAAGATCCGAGTCGCTCGGCCCCGTGTAAAAAAACATGAAGTTCGGGCGGGTTCGGATTCCGAGGAACCGAACCCGCTCATCCCTATTGTGCAGTAGTGTTCGGAATATATGTAAGGAGCATTATGTGTGTCATGTAAAAATGTATTCCTAATGTGCAACATACCTGTATGTGTAAGGGGCACTATGTGTGTCATTATGTGTATAAGGGCATTAATAATGTGCGGCATATGTGTAACAGGGTACTACTGTATGTGTGTCATTATGTGTATAGGGGCACTAATAATGTGCAGCAAATGTGTAGGGGGCACTATGTGTGTCATTATGTGTATAAGGGCATTACTAATGTGCGGCATATGTGTAAGGGACATTATGTGTAAAAGGGCATTAATAAAGGTTGTCATAATGTGTAAGGCACATTATGTTTATAAGGACAGTAATAAGGTGTCTCATATGTGTAAGGGGCATTACTGTGTGGAATTAGGTGTATAACTGCATTACTAATGTGTGGCATTATGTGTATAAGGTGCTCTACTATGTGGCGTTGCATATAGAAAGGGCACTACTGTGTCATCTAATGTGAATAAAGAGCAATATGGTGTGGAGTAATGTGAATAAGGAGCAATTCAGTGTGATGTAATTTGAATAAGGGACTCTACTGTGAGGAGTAACGTATATAAGTTAAAGTGATACTGCTGTGGGATGTAATATGAATTATGGACACTATCGCATGATCAAATGTGAATAAAGTTGCACTACTGTGTGGCGTAATTGGAATTGGGGTTACTATTGTGTGGCCATGCCCCTTGCCAGCAAAAACACACCCCTTTTTGGGCTGTGCGCCAAATGTGCGAACTGTTCCTATTAAAATATAGGGGTACAAACACCAAAATAAGGACTGCTATAGGTAAGGGGTGATGGTGCTGGGAAAGAGGCGCAAGGTCAGAGGCAGAACCAGTAGTGGTGCTAGGGGGCACCAGCCAAAATTTTGCCTAGGGCATCATATTGGTTAGGGCCGGCTCTGTACAAACTTCACACAGTTAGGGCCATAGTGGGAATTGAACCCATGACCTGTGAGACAGTAATGCTAACCATTACACCATCTGTACTTCCCTATGCTTTATTGTTTGATTCAGTCTCTGGGCCTAATTCAGACCTGATCGTTAGGGTGTGCTTTTTGCATCCCTGCGATCAGGTAGTCGCCGCCTACAGGCGGAAGGTATTGGTTGTGTGCAGGTGTGCGATCGCATTTGTAGCAGAATTGCACAAACATCAGTTTGTGCAGTTTCTGCTCAGCCCAGGACTTACTCAGCCGCTGCGATGATCGGGGCCGGAGCTGACGTCAGAAACCCTCCCTCCAAATGCTTGGTCCCTCCTGCGTTTTCCCGGGCACTCCTTGAAAACGGTCAGTTGCCAGTCCACAAACGCTCTCTTCCTGTCAATCTCCTTGCAATCAACGGTGCGTTCGGAATTTTCGCACCATCCCGTCGCTGACAGGCGATCCCCGTTGCTGCGGTCCGTCACACCTGCACATTGCGGTGCATACGCATGCGCAGTACAGACCCGATTGCAGGCTGTGAGAAAACGCAGCCTAGCGATTAGGTCTGAATCTGCCCCTCTGAGTGCCGTCCCACACTGCAGCTATATGGACTCTCTGCGGGATCTGCTGTCTAACCATGTGACTGACAGTTAGCCACACGCACACAATCTGCCCCATACATACACACACACATGCTGCCCCACAGCCACACACAATGCTGCCCCATAGCCACATACACACACACTGCCCCATAGCCACGCACACACTGACCCATAGCCACCCCATAGGCAAACCCACACACCCATAGCCATCCACATGCCACACACACACACAACTGTCTGCACCACCCCTCACAGCCCCCACAGCTCATTATTCTGGGTGCAGCAGGAGGCAGAGGTTGCAGGCTCGCAGCAGTCTGTGTGCGCATTGAGAGGGGGCCCGGGTGGCTGCAGTGTTGATCGGGACCAGCTGGCGATCCAGCAATCAGCAGACAGCCATGGAGGGACAGTCACTGGCAGTATATCAAATTTGCTGCTATCCATGAGCCAATCCGAGCATGCAGACCAGAAGCTTCTGATTGGCTGCCGGTCTGCGAGCTCGAGTTGGCTCAAGAGCAGCACTATAGTAAAAATATCGCTGATGGCTGTCCCTCCATGCTGGTCCTGAAAAATAGGGGGGGGACCCCATACCACTATTACTTCCCTGTATTTCAGTAGTAGATTAGTCTTAAAAGGCTTGGTTATGAAATTGCAGGGGATCTCCATGCAGTTTATTATTATTATTATTATTATTATTATTATTATTATTACAGTGCCTACAGTGCATATGAAAAGTCGTGACGCCCTTGTTGATTTTTATTTATCATTATTTTACTTTAATAAATATAATTCATGTTCGCCCTTTTTAGTTTCTACACCTTTATCCTGACCTAGGAAATACCAAAATACAAGTGAAACAAAATAGTAAATTTTTAGGAAATTTTGTGAAATACAAAAAGGATGTGAATACTTTTCTATCCATAATAAGAGACCTGTGAGTGTTGTAGTCTGTAAAATAATACTTTAAACTGTAAATCACCTTTAGCATCTCCCCCGTATCCGGATGCCGTACAGAACTGCGCTTCTATATATTGAGGCGAGTGGAGAAAAAATTAGTTTTCTGTATGACTATCCTATTTTTCTGCAATAATCAATATCTTACTGATTTCTGTGCCTACGGCTTGACATGAACAATAGCAGGATGGTGCACAGACTATATATCTTATAGAAGTGCGTTCACAATGAGCATTACATGCACTGTACATCATACAGTCTCATCCTGACATATGACAGATGAAGTTATACGTATGGAATGAAATGATATTATCTCACAAAATTACAGAACTTCATGGTCTTCCATGGTGCTGATAGATGAGGAAGTCCGGAATACTTTATCACGCTGAGCAATGAATCAGCCTTGGAGAAATATGCAGCGCAAATTGATATTAGATTGGAGATAATATCACGCTTGAATAATACATACATGTGTATGTAGTATTAAATCATAACTGACACATGGCATCAGGAATGTTAATTGTATAGACACTTATTCATGTTATTTCTAAAGGAATAGTATTAATTATGTGTAAGTAGGACATTATTCTAATGGTGACACCAGTATATAGCCATACTGTATCATGAATAGAATAAGATTAGGTTGAACATTTGTACATAATATATAATTTATTTTATACTGAATGAAGGTTGTATCCAATGAGCACCTTAGACAACAGCACATGGACCTTTCTTCCTTATGTTGACTATTTTATTTAATATATATACTGTATGTATATATATATATATATATATATACACACACACATATATATATATATATATATATATAAGTACTAGGAAAATACCCGTGCTTCGCTACGGGATGAGGATGGTAAATTAGAATTATAGTTGTTCGTTAATTGAGGTTGGTTGGAGATCTAGTATATAGGCATATCTTGCTTTCCTGACCCATGTTGTGTAGTGGCCAGACCCCTTTTTTGGTCCCCCAAGGAATCCTGCTCTTCCCAGTATACAACTCTCAGTCTGTGGCTTCCTGCTGCCTCCATTCCCCTCCTGACCTCATGTTAGTGCCCCTGTGAAATGATCGATTTATTTACAGTTTCTTATATAGCGCAGCACATTATGCATCTCCTGATATACTCTGTGCTGCTGGGGTACCCTGCTACTTCCACTATATAACTATCAGTGTGTGGGTTCGTGCTACCTCCATTCCCCTCCTGACATCATGTCACTGTCACTCTCACATGAAGCCCTGACGTCACTGACATATCATGCATGTCCTGATATAGTCTGTGCTGCTGGCCCACCCCTACGGGTGCCAGGGGTGTGGTTCCCCCACAGTGTTTGTTCCCTGATTGTAAGTCATATGTGTACTAAGTTTGGTGTAAATTGCTGTAGGCATTCCGGAGTTATGCTGGAACATACATATACACATGCATACATACATACATACATACATACATACATACATACATCTCCTATATATTAGCCCTGTGACTCTGTGCCTGCATTTCTAACGCTGGGTGGAGTCACAGGCACAGATCTGGGTGGCTGGATGCAGGCCAGGAACAGTCCCCTCCCATGGTCCGCCCATCCCAGCCCAGTCCCCTCCCCATCTCCGCCCACTCCCCTCTCTCCCCCCTTCCTGTACACTCCCTGCACCCTGGTGACACTGCAGCCGGTGACTGCTCAGCTGCCGCACAGTGCGGAGGAGAATGCCGTGGACTAACTCTGACTGCGGCACCCACAGCCTCCACAACATCCGCCCCCCCCACCCACCTGCGGCACACGCCCCCGCACCCTCCCACCCGCGGCACTCACTTCCCCCACCCATGGCACCCACATCTGCAGCACCACCCGCCCCTCCCCCACCCGCAGCACTCCCGCCCCCCTCCCCCACCCATAGCACCCACATCTGCAGCACCCCCCACCCCTCCCCCACCTGCGCACTCCCGCCCCTCCCCCACCCGCGGCTCTCCCACCCCCTCCCCCCACCCATAGCACACGCATCTGCAGCACCCCCCACCCCTACCCCACCCGCGGCACTCCCGCCCCTCCCACAAAAGCAGCAGGCGCCCCTCCCCCACCCACGGCACTCCCGCCCCACCCGTACCACCCACACCAGCAGCACCACCCTCCGCACTCCCGCACCCTCCCCCATCCGCAGCACCCCCCCACCCGCTGGCACCCCACAGCACCCACCACATCTGTCCCCCCACCCATGGTACACGCCCCCTCCACACACCCACACCACTCCCGCCCCCTCCCCCACCTGTAGCACCAACAAACCCCGCCGCCCCCCTCCTCTCCCACCTGTGGTAGCCCCGCCCATCCCCCACCCCCATACCCACCTCTCATCCCCGCACCTTCCCCACCCGTGGCACCCACAGCATCCACCACAATCTGCCCCCCACTTCGCAGCACACGCCGCCCGTTGCACTCCCTCCCCCACCCATAGCACCCCCTCCCCCACCCCACCCACATACCCACCTCTCCCCCCCGAAACCCCCACGCACCCTCCACCCCACCTGCCCCCGCCCGCGGCACCCACAGCATCCACCACATTCACCCCCCACCCGCGGTACTCCCGCCCCCTCCCCCCACCCATAGCACCCACACCCGCATCACCCCCTCCCCTGCCCGCAACGCATCCAGGCCCCACCACACCCCCGCAGCCGCACCTCCCCCACCCCCATACCCACCTCTCCCTCCACCCCACCCGCACCTCCCCCACCCGCGGCACCCACAGTATCCACCACATCCGCTTCCCACCCGCGGCACATGCCCCTCCCCTGCGCGCGCTGCACTCCTGCCCTCTCCCCCACCCGCAGCACCCCGCACCTCCCCCACCCCACCCCCATACCCACCTCTCCCCCCGCTACACCCCCGCTCCCTCCACCCCACCCGCGGCACCTACCACATCCATCCCCCACCCACAGCACACGCCCCTCCCCAACCCATAGCACCCACAACCCACGGCACCCCCTGCCCCTCCCCCACCCGCGGCACTCCCACCCCACCCCCATACCCACCACTCCCCCCCGCTACACCCCCGCACCATAAAACTCGCCCGCCCCTCCCCCACCCACGGCACCCACAGTATCCACCATATCCGCCCCCCACCCGCGGCATCCACCACATCCGCCTCGCACCCCCTACCCCACCCCTAGCACCCCCACCCCTCCCACACACCCACGGCACTACTGCCCCCACCCGCAACAACCCCCGCCCCTCCTCCACCCACGGCACCCACCACATCTGTCCCCCGCACATGCCCCTCCCCCACCCGCAGCACTCCCTCCCCCACCCGTATCACCCACAACACGCACCCCCCCCGCCCTCCCCCACCAGCAGTACCCCCGCACCTCCCCCACCTCTCCCCTCGCTACACCCCCGCACCCTCCCCCAACCCACCCCCATACCCACCTCTCCCACCCCCCCTCACCCTCCACCCCACCCGCACCTCCCCCCACCCGCGGCACACACAGCATCCACCACATCCGCCCCCACCCATAGCTCCCACACCCGCAGCACCCACCACCCCTCCCCCACCCGCAGCACCCCCCCCATACCCACCTCTCCCCCCGCTACACCCCCGCATCCTCCACCCGCCGCACCAACAGCATCCACCACATCTGCCCCCCAACCGCTGCACATGCCCCCCCTCCCACCCACAGCATCCACCACATCCCCCTCCCACCCGCAGCACTCCCCGCTTCCACCCCCACCCGTAGCACCCACACCCGCAGCAACCCCCTCCCCTGCCCACAGCGCATCCGGACCCCCACCACACCCCCGCAGCCGCCATTCCCCCAACCACAGCACCTCCGGCCCCTCCCCCACCCACATCATCTATAGACACCTTCCCCCATTGGTGGACCTACCACACCTCCCCCACCCGCCGCACCTCTGGACCACCTCCCACAGCACCTCCGGACCCCATCCACGGCTCCCCTGCAGCCACCCCTCCACCCGCAGCACTTCTAGAACCTATCACCCAACCTCACCCCCCCGCAACCCCACCTCCCCAAACACCCCACTACATCGCCCCTCCCCCCCGCACCCACCCTCCCCCACCAACAGCATCTACACTCCCCTTCCGCACCTGCACCTTCCCCACCCGCAGCACCTCTAGACCCCCTCCACCATCCATGCCCCCTCCACACCTACCCCTCCCCCACCCACAGCACCTCTGCACCCTTTCCGCCATACATGCCACTGCACCCACCCCTCCACCACCCACAACACCTCTGGACCCCCTCCCGCACCGACCCCTCCACCACACGTAGCACCTCGGACACCATCCGCAGCCGCTACAAGTGATTCCCTGAATCGGGGTGATCAGCGGCATGGATAGGCACCTCCTCCTCACTGAACCCACCCTCTTTCCAAACACCCCACACACACACTGAACTTCTGTGAGTATAGTTGCTACCAATGGACATTGGATTAATAAAAAAAAAAGTAATACTGTGGCCATTATGTGTCTAAGCGACACTGCTACCTGTGGCCATTGTGTATAAGTGGCACAGCTCCCTGTGGCCACTGTGTGTATACGCGGCTCTGGTACCAGTGGCCATTGTGTGTATAAGTGACACTGCTACCTGTGGCCATTGCGTGTATAAGTGCCACTGCTACCTGTGGCCATTGTGTGTATAAGTGGTGCTGCTACTTGTGGCCGTTGTGTGTATAAGTGACACTGCTACCAGTGGCCATTGTGTGTATAAGCGGTGCTGCTAAAAGTGTCCATTGTGTGTATAAGCAGCTCAGCTACCTGTGGCCACTGTGTGTATAAACTGCTTTTCTACCTGTGGGCACGTTGTGTATCAACGTCTCTGCTACCTGTGGGCACTGTGTGTATCAACGTCTCTGCTACCTGTGGGCACTATGTTTATCAGCGGCTCTGCTATCTGTGGCCACTGTGTGTATAAGCGGCTCTGCTACCTGTGGCCGCTGTGTGTATAAGCGGATCTGCTATCTGTGGGTATTGTGTGTATAAGCTGCCCTGCTACCTCTGGCCACTGTGTGGATACGTGGCTCTGATACCTGTGGCCACTGTGTGTATAAGCTGCGCTGCTACCTGTGGGCACTGTGTGTATAAGCGGCTCTGCTACCTGTGGGTATCGTGTGTATAAGCAGCTCTGCTACCTGTGGGTATTGTGTGTATAAGCGGCTCTGCTACCTGTAGGTATTGTGTGTATAAGGTGCCCTGCTACCTCTGGCCACTGTGTGGATACATGGCTCCGTTACCTGTGGCCAGTGTGTATATAAGCAGCTCAGCTACCTGTGTCCATTGTGTGTATGCGCGGCTCTGATACCTGTGGCCACTGTGTGTATAAGCTGCGCTGCATACACTAGCAGTATATACTACACTATGTTATTCATTGTGCCCTGCGGCCACTCTTTACGCCCTCACAAAGGGCTACGCCCCCTTGACAATCGCACGCCCTTCCCACTTGCAATATTTACCCAATAGCATAAACTTTTTTGCAGGTAATACTCCATATAATAACAATTATAGCACAGCTGAAGCCCGTGCAGGGGTTAACGGGTCGTAGCCTCTTGCAACTGTATTTTCTGTCTAACACCTTGCCTCTCTTTATCCTCTCCCTACCACCCTGCCTCTCCCTATCCTTTACCGATCGCACAGCGTTTCTGTACATTCCCTTTCTCCCCCCCTACGCCTCTCTATCTTTTCTCAACCGGACACCATTTCTGTATGCCCTCTATACTGTCCTGTGTTTCTGATTCTGTTATCTACCGGCCTGCGTATGTCCAAAGGTGTGCAGGGGTAAACGGGGCGTAGCCCCTAATGACAGTAGGGCGCGATGAATCACCTAGTACATAAGTAAATGGCGATTTACATACAGGACTAAAAGCAACACTTTAAAAACACATTAAATACACTTTAAAATGGAGCCGCTGTGATCAAGCCTTAGCCTACGTACTTTTTACACCGTTAGCGTAAAAAGCCGCGTACCGTGTACGTACTTTGCGTACAAACACCACGCTGGCCATGCAAAGTACAGGCAGTGCGTACACACCCAAAGACACTCCGTGAGCACTTAGCAGCTACACGTGTGACTGAAATACACTTATAACCTTAGCTGGGAAAAGTGACATGACACCAGATTGTATTTAAGATGCTGGGTTCCGACACACCAACATATAATTGCTGAAAGGGGGTTACAATAACAACAATACAATACAATAGAAAAATGGCTACAGTCAATGGTACATACGTTTTGGTTTCACCTGCGCTTCCCAGCCCGGTCCTCAGTCATCAAGGTAGATGACCTTCAGAGTCTGTGATAGTGACCTGGCCTGCAGCTGGCTTTTTATACATTTGTCCAAAACCTAACACAATGGAGACTGTAATCTCTTTGTCCATTGGACACAGGGATGGTCATTTACAGTACAGGAGAGGTCATAGGTCAGTTTGAATAGGTGGGCGATGTCTGTTCCAGGTGCAGTTGCAGATGTTCTCCTCTGGGTTCCCGCTGCATATCATATCATACATGCAGTTAATATTTATATTCTGCTCCTGCACATAACTATCTGCAGGAGCGTGCGATCTTCTGCAAACCAACACTGGAATATTGCCCTTAATATACCCTACAGCTGGATACCAAACACCACCTTATAACCTAGTTCTGTCCCCTCCTATCCTGTAAAAGGTGAATCCCTTTGTTCTGATACCATTTAAAATAGTGTAACTCATTGGTGTGGTGCAGGGAGACTATGTGTACATTGTGCACTATTTGGATTAAATATGTAATGTGTTTTTATGGCTTTTCCATGCGATTACAAACACTACCGTAATTACTCATACCACGCGCTAATACGCAGGTCCGCGGGAGCGACCATACGCAAATTGTGAATATGCGCATGCACGGCAGAGCAGATACGCGCACAGAGGCCATCTGTGTGTAGTTTGTATGTGATGTGTGTACTACAATATTTTTCAACTTCGACAGTCCACCCTTTGGCAGTCATCAATAACTGCCACTAACTAATCAATAAACAGAAAAATATTACCTATACAATATATACAGAAGCTTGGATAATCGGGAGAGAGTTGTAGGTGGGAAATGTATGACCTAGTGGGATAGTAAAAAGCATGTATGTATGAATCAATGTCTGAGGGGCATGTATCATCGTGCCGTATATGTTATAAACAAGCTTCGAGGTATTGCGAAGTATACATTAAATCCTTCTCATCCCGTAATAAGGGTCTGTAAATGGGCAAACAAACACTACCGAGCTCTTTTCGGCTTCTTATTCCAACAAATGGGGTGCACATTTAGTTGATGATACATGGAGGGGGGATCATATGTGCGTGCTAGTATATGTGGCTATCACCTGTCGACTATGTGTGCCATTAACTGGAGGTTGCAGAGATGAAGATAATACACAAAGTGGAAAGCTGCTCAATCAGATTGTAATGTCACTCAGGTGCTAAAAGGGGAGGGGTAATTCTGTGTAGGAAAAAAACTGTGTTCCCTAATGCACACCGAGTGAATAATATTTCTACATAATAATAGTCAGATAATACGGAGATCTTAGTTGCGTATATCTGCAGATATAGGGTTAAGCCCCCAGGCCGATTGACAAGGCTTCTCCGTCACTGGGGGTCCCTAATACTAGGTATGGGCCGGGGGTGCAGGACCCCACGATGTCGGCACAGGTCGGCCACCCCAGGTCAGCACACAGGTGAGAATTAATAAGGGTTAATAAGAAGCACAGAAGTGCTATGTAATTGGTGTGATTAAAATAATGTATACAAAGTGATAGGAAAAATAATAAGTGTTAATAAAGTGTTAGGGTGTGCCGACCTGAAGCAGCCCCTGTGGGGTGCGGTGGCCCCTGTGTCGGTATGGCTGGATGCTTCAGGTCGGCACACCCTAACACTTTATTAACACTTATTATTTTTCCTATCACTTTGTATACATTATTTTAATCACACCAATTACATAGCACTTCTGTGCTTCTTATTAACCCTTATTAATTCTCACCTGTGTGCTGACCTGGGGTGGCCGACCTGTGCCGACATCGTGGGGTCCTGCACCCCCGGCCCATACCTAGTATTAGGACCCCCAGTGACGGAGAAGCCTTGTCAATCGGCCTGGGGGCTTAACCCTATATCTGCAGATATACGCAACTAAGATCTCCGTATTATCTTACTATTATTATGTAGAAATATTATTCACTCGGTGTGCATTAGGGAACACAGTTTTTTTCCTACACAGAATTTTTACCCCTCCCCTTTTAGCACCTGAGTGACATTACAATCTGATTGAGCAGCTTTCCACTTTGTGTATTGTATATAGAGAGGCATAAATGGGTCAGCATTAGGAGGGATTGCTGACTCCAGAAGTGCCATAGGGGAAGCCAGGGGTATCCCCAGGTAAGCTGGCTCTCAGATGCTGTAGGTGCCATTACCATGTGGCCTTACACTGGGAATTTAACCCAGATATATTTGTAATTATTTATGGGGTGGGTGTGGGGTGCGGTGGCCCCTGTGTCGGTATGGCTGGGCTGCTTCAGGTTGGCACACCCTAACACTTATTAACACTTATTATTTTTCCTATCACTTTGTATATATTATTTTAATCACACCACTTACATAGCACTTCTGTGCTTCTTATTAACCCCTATTAATTCTCACCTGTGTGATGACCTGGGGTGGCCGACCTGTGCCGACATCGTGGGGTCCTGCACCCCCGGCCCATACCTAGTATTAGGGACCCCCAGTGACGGAGAAGCCTTGTCAATCGGCCTGGGGGCTTAACCCTATATCTGCAGATATACGCAACTAAGATCTCCGTATTATCTGACTATTATTATGTAGAAATATTATTCACTCGGTGTGCATTAGGGAACACAGTTTTTTTCCTACAGAGATGAAGATAAGACACATATATATAAAAAAAAAAAAATACATTCACATAAACATTTTGGGTAGGGTTGACGTCTTTTCTGGTTGGATGTATCTGAGCAGAGGGGGAGACAATGAAAAACGGGTGAAAGACACAGGCCCTGAAATTCATATGCAATCCTTATCATAATGCTGTCTCTATGGATGGACCATAAATTAAATCTGCTGCTGTAATAGCGCCCTCGATCCTTAGACTCATCAAATTAGTGCCGTGCTTGCGCCGCGTTAGAATTTGAACACACCTAAATATCAACCCAATAATTATGATGACTCCCAGGATACAAAGGAGAAACTTCCCCACACTCATAATGACATTTTGAGCCCACTCTCCTAACCCTGAGAACCATTTGCGTGGGTTCAACCATGAGACCCAGCCGGTCAGTTCATTACCCACAGTTGCTAAGGTAAGTTTGTGCTTCCTCCTGAACTCCCACTTCAACTGCAAGATCTCGTCCATCTTCTGATCAATGATCTCCGTGGGGTCGTCAGTGCTGTTCGTAATATATGTACAGCACTTCACACCATATTGAGTTTCCAGAGTAACACAGTACCCACCTGTCATGGCTGTAACATAATTAAGGACCATTCTGTGCTGGATCAGTTCCTGCTTGTAGGCTTGTAACTCCCTTCCCGTATACCTGAAGGTGTCATCATACATCTCAGTGATATTGTCTATCAAGTTCGCTAGCGCATGGATGTACCTATAATTTATAGTTCCTCTGGCAGTATGGGTGATATCTAATGCGAGAAGGAACTGAATCCCGGTGGATTCATGAATCAAATCAGAGGCTGCGTGCTCTGCCCTATCTATGAGGTGTCTCTTGAGGATGTGTTCATAGTGGGTACGAGTATAAGGAGTCTGAGCACTGCAGTGAACGTCTTTCATTTTGTCGTGGGTTATGGTCATGACCTCCGGTAGTACTCTCCCAATATAACACAATCCCTCAGAGCTCGGGGCAAGCCACTTCCTCCCACATATGAAATAGGCATCATCTGGGAGAACATAGGGGACAAAATGTAACATCACCATATTGCAAACTTTCCACAGAAACCCATCCCTAGTTCTCTCATTTGCTCAGTACAAGTATCGGGCTGGATGATATGGGCACAATACCCTGATGATACTTTTCCAACCCACATGGTCTTGCTTCCACGTGTATACCTATACCGAAAATACCTCCCACTGTTGGCTATCTGGCGTACAAGTTCAGAGTCAATAGGTATCTTATCAGCTCTGTGTGAAAAGGTCATTGTCTGGTTATTCCACGTCACTTCCCAATTACCTGGTTTTCGGTAATTGGAAATATTAAAACACAGTAAGGACCTGTCTACATGATACTGGTGGAGCTTCAAGCTAGGGGGCCTGGAGAGATTGAATTTCTTGTCCACCGGTCTCCCACCCCGTAATTCGAGTACCTCATCTATTGCTAAAGGGTATGGTACTAATCCTGACTTACTCTGACCTTGAGGTACCTGGGAGCACACCCAACATTCTGTCTGGTTTAAGACCTTACCCACTAATGAGTGGTAATCACTCAACGGATGTCGGTCCATGTCGATATTAATGTTGGACTGACATCTCTGGATGCACCCGTCCTTGATTATGTTCTCACAATTCCTACAAATGCAATATTCCTCAGACAATAACCCTTCACATTGCCTCCGAGTTCCATGACTACCAGAGCGCTTACTGATACCGGCCTTTACTCGAGTGATGTGCTGCTCCTTAGATCCTACAAATTCGTACTCGCCATCGGAACCCATTCCAGATCCCCGCTCGACCTCTCTGGGACCCTCACCAAAACAAATTGTCCTGATCAAAAACAGAATTACTAGCAGAACCCGAAATGCAGTCTCTTGTGATAGATCCATTTCATTAGGGGAAAGAAGGAAAATAAGAAGGAGAAAAGAAAGGAAAATGCAGGGGGGGGGGGAGAAAATGGTGCGACAACTGTCCTTGATCTTGTTGCTCTCCACGCTCAGGTGCCGTTCAAGAGTCCTGCCTCTCAACTTTCCCTGAACAAACACTCTAGTGATACAAGGTTCTCTTTGCCTTGCTCTTTGAACACACAGTTCACTTGGAACACACAGTTCACTTGGAACACACAGTTACCAAACTACTTTGTCACGAGTTCTCTCCAGGTCAGTGACCATCTCTTGCAGTGGGACGAGTGGACTCAAGTCTCTCTTTCGGCGACCTTTAGTGCTGTCGTGCTGGTTAACAAGACTTGGTATGGTCCTTCCCACCTGTCTATGAGGCAACCTGAGCGTAAGAAATTTTGAATCATCACATAATCCCCAGGCTCAATGTCATTACAATTACTGTTCGGAAGGTCAGGAATCACCAGCTTTAGATTTCTTTGTTGATTTCTCAGCTGCCGGCTCATCCTAACCAAATATTGCATTTCAAATCATCCTGGGGGTCTATCATTACATGAGGTTGTCGACCAAAAAGGATTTCAAAGGGTGATAAGTTAAGTGGAGACCTGGGAGTGGTTCTGATGCTGTACAACCCTAGTGGCAAAGCTTCTGGCCACAGCAATCCAGTTTCAGCCATCACTTTGCTCAGCTTGTTCTTAATAGTGCTGTTCACTCTCTCTACCTTCGCACTCGCCTGTGGTTGGTACGGAGTATGTAGCTTGCTATTAATTCCCATCAGTTTGCACATGACCTGAAAGACTTCACCTGTAAAATGGGTACCCCTATCACTTTCAATCATTCTAGAGATACCATATCTACACACAAATTCCTGCACAATTTTCTTTGCAGCGAACGTAGCAGTATTTGTGGCAGCGGGGAATGCTTCTACCCAGTTGGAAAACACATCAATACATACTAACACATATTTCAAATTCCTACAGGGTGGTAACTGTATGAAGTCGATTTGTATTACCTGAAACGGTCCGTCTGTCGGAGGGATATGGGATGGCTCTGTTGGTATTGTCTTTCCAATATTCTTCCTCAAGCAAGTAAAACATGTCATTGCTCTCTTACCTGCATGAGAAGAGAATCCTGGCGCACACCAGTAGGCTCTTACCAGCTTGCACATACCCTCTTTGCCTAGAGGAGTCAGACCGTGTGCCGCCTCAGCTAGACTTGGAAGATATGCTCTAAGGGCTACTGGCTTACCGTGTCCACCTGTCCAAAGTCCTGATGACTCCTGACCATACCCCTTCGACTTTCAGACCGTCTTTTCCTGTAGGGAACACAAATTTTTCATTTAAATTTTTACTGTCGTGTGTTATCAGTTGTGTGAAGTAAACCATCTGTGGAAAGCGAAAAGAGAGGGGAAATAATAAAAAGAAAATTGTCAGGTTTGCGTTCACCATCACGCTGTCCACCATCATGCATATCGGTGTCTATACACAATCTCCCTTCACCAGTCTTCCCATTCTCCACTTCTTGTGAATGACCAGGCACACTGTAGTAATACTGGTGTCTTTGTGCTGGTGAGATATACAGGATTTGGGCAGAACTCTGAAGGACCGAGTAGGAATGTGGCATTTGAACTGTAATCGGGTCCATGTATTGTACCCTCCTGTCGGTGAACGTAAGATATGAGGAGGAAACTTTGAAGACAAATCACATAGAGGTTAGTAACAGATAAGTTTGTAGAGGCAAAAAGGATTTTTATAAAATTTGACAACTGGATTGGGCACTATGGGGAATGACTTTTCTACTCGGTCTGCTCCCCTTAAAAAAAATTCTATGTTTGTTATATCCCTACTGGGACTATCCCAGCCATCAATCCAGTGTCCTGTCCATTCTAAGTTCATAGGGAACCCGGTATTGGTGAGATAATTTTCTCTACCTGTGATGGACATAAATCTAGAACAGTGAAATGCAACATTAGTCTTTGTGGGTGACTAACATACTTTGCACTTCCTGGGCGGGAGCACGCTATATGTATACCGTATCTAACAAAATTCCTGTTAAATTAATCAGGGGCCATTTCTGCTAGAGGATGAAGCAAAAGTTTAGAGGCCTCATCTTAACCCCAGCAAGTTTTGTCAAAAGGGTAAAGTTGCATTTATTCCGTTCTTCCCATTAATCGAATTTGTGTTTTCTATATGGCTCGTGATTCCTTACTATATGTCCCTTGATCCCGTCTATGTGTTTAATAATATGGCTTGTTTTCTCTGTCTAGGGGTCTATATTGACTATGTGTTCTACTACTCTTACAATCTTTGGCAAAATGTCCTTTATGTCTACAAATGTAACATAGTCTTGTTCGTGATGTACCACCAGGGGTCTGGGGTTTTGGCTGATGGGGCTTTGCTGTAAGAGCCTGTATACTTACTGTCATCAGCTTATCCCCCTGTGACTCCCTGTGCTTACTGATGTTACGGTCGTGCTCGATAGCGGACTCTCTCAATGCAGCCACCGAGATACCTCTCCAATTAGGTAGAGAGGTTTGCACCCTTGTTCTCAGTGCCTCCTTTAACCTGTCCATTAACACAGAAACAGCTACCTCCCTGTGATGTGCATTATCCTTAATATCCTCGATCCCAGTGTATCTAGCTATTTCCTGCAGTGCTCGATGGAAATATTCGGATGCCATTTCACCTTCCTTTTGTCTTATAGAGAAGATTTTATTCCATTTAACAACAGTAGGGAAATACACTCCTAATTGCAGGTGGATTTGCCGTACATTCTCCTGATTGTATTCATCGGTGAGAGGTACCTCTGCGTCTAACTTACAATCTGTTATGAATTTCGTGATGTCAATATTTGAGGGTAAACACACCCGTAGCACTGTTCGCCAATCTTTATTTGTGGGCTCATGGGCGTTACCTAACTCTTTAATGAACTTCTGGCATCCGACTAGATCTTTTCTGGGATCGGGGAATTCTGACATAATTGACCTTAACTCTGCCCAGGACGAAGGACAATGCATGGCAATGTTCCTGATGGGACTTACTCCCTGAGTGTCAGTCTTACCATTGGGGACTGCAATCACCCTGACAGGATTTAATTCAATTACATCAATCTGGCTTGACTCTATAATGTGAGGAGCTATTGTCTCTGCATAGTGTATGGTGCCGTACTTACCTGTGGACACAACCTCACTTATCCCTCCGCTAGGGAGCCTTGCTACAACCCTAGGTGGTTGGGCCGTCCCCACCTGAGTATCCTGTATGGTGGCTGCTAGAGAGAGTACCGATATCGTGCTGGGTTCATCTTCCTGCTCACAGTCCTGGGGAAAATTTAAAACGGGATACAGCTGGCAAGGGTTAGCGTTACTACATTTATCAATTACTTTCCTATCCTGTACCAATGCACCATTGCTTGTAGCCAATTTCTCCCCATCAATATATGGTGGTGGTGGTGCAGTCGCCATTGTTTTCCCACTAGGTTTGGAACCTGCTGTGCGAGCTAATTCCCTTTGCACATCCCCCTCTTGCTGCCACAAGTTTAAACAATCTGTATGTCTGAGCCTTTGTTTACTGGATTTAATCAGACATACTTTAATCCTTATGTTCTGTAACACATCTGATTCAAAGCTTCCAACCTTTGGGAATGGGGACCTATCTTCCGCAGTCATACGTACCCACTCATTGCAAAAAGCCTCCGTGAGTGAACCATATTTTTCACACATGAATAAACCTTGCTGACCCTTTTGGCCTCAATTCTCTAGCCTGAACCCTGCCTAAACGTCTCTCACTTGAGCAACTGGCTCCCATATTTGTGGGTCTTTTCACTAAGAAAAAAATTCCCACAAACACCAAAATACTCAATGCAAGCAGACGGTGGAAGTCTCTTCGAGCGCCTTCCACTCGCTCTCGCCCACGTTGGCCAGTACTACGATACACTGTCGATAGCGGAACGCAATGTACCCAACTTAGGGCTCCTATAAGACCTTACAGCCCGTGATTTCTCTCGGTGGAGGTTCTGTTGGAATATTTTCCTGAGAGAGGCAGCGAAAAATTCCTTTTCAGTATCTTTCCACTGGAATTTTTTTGTAGGGTGAAAAACAGAGAAATTAGATAACTATTATTCACCCTTTCCAGTGGAAGCCCACCAGGGAGATTCCCCGACGTTATCAAAGAAAAACCCCTTTGTCTATACAATCACGTCTGCGTGTGCCTTTCCACAGCACATATGACACAATGGTATCACGTTGTGCTGTATAGAACACACGGATATGCCCTATGATTGCTGTAGACCACCTGAAAACCTAGTTCACTTTGAACACCTAGTTCACTTTGAACACCTAGTTCACTTCACTTTGAACACTTAGTTCAATTTGAACACCTAGTTCTTATCACGTAAGGTAGCTAACCCTACGCCACTGAGCCTCTACTAACCCAGTGTACCACGACGGGATCTCGAATTCCCGGGTTCAGCTCCACACACTCCGCTTTCACTCACTCAAATACACCTGGTTTTTCTGTACAGAAAATTGTTTTACTCCCCTAAGTCAGCAGCTTTATTCCAGAGGTGCTTACAGTTTTTAAACTAAATTTAGAGTAACCTGCTTTTGAAATCGGATAGTTATGTGCTATTGTAGCATGGCTACTATCCCACCTTTTAATTGAACGAACTAACGTGTAATTTGTACTTAGCGTCCGCACTCTTACACAACCTTGCGTAAACACACGACCGTGCGTGCCTTTTACGCTGCGTGCGCGGTCTTGTACTTTGTCTGAGTTCCGTGTACAAAACATGCGTCCGCAATAAAACAAATCACACAACCTCTATAAATGTGAGCAATGCTAACTATAATTACTTACAAGAACAACTCACGCTTCTTCCCTTTATGACTGAGCCAGAGCTGCGTTTTTTGTCTTTATAATTTAGAATTACTTCCTTAAATACATTTACTTCAAATTTATCTATATAGCAAACAAATGTATCGATTTCACACAGATCTATAATGACTGCAATAATCTATAATTTAAATGATATGATTCAGATTGGATAGCTATCTTGCAGAACATACACTGATATAAATATACACATAATTATAATAATATTGTATATATGTATCATTCACTGGCCTCCTATGAGACACGTTACCTCTTCACTGCCTCTAACTTGCATCTCAAAGATATGTGCTTTTCACTACTAAAAAAAAAGTAGTTACACAGGTTAATTTGCATTTCAATGGCTATACTCCCTAGTAAGCAGACTCTACAAGTCTTGGAAGAAAAGAAGAAAAAAAAACCCTCTCTTTCCTTTTTCTATCTGTGTGCAACCCCCCACTTGATGTAAGTTAATTACACACAGACAAGAAGGAAAAAAAACACTTATCTCACCATTTACTCTCACTAGGCCCAATTGAAACTATTTGTAATTGACTATGGCATGGGTTGAATAAATTCATTGGTAACTCATAAATGGTGCTGGATGTGACAAAGGAAACTGATTGTTCTGAGCACACTGAAAATCAGCTATTTACAAAGTGACCTTCCTAAAATGGCCACTGCTCTTCCCCCTTCCACATCCATGAGGTTTACACAAGATGGTGGACAGGCCATGTGGTTAGGCCAAAATGGAGGACAAACCATGCGGCTCCTTTGTCACAAAGAAATCACAAATTATACAAGCACCAGAAGTTACTTTAGGCCTGAGTTTAAAAAAATATCCAAAATTTCTCAGCATGCTAACACAGCCATATCATGGATATGCAGCAACTTTTAAATGTACTTTTAAATCTACTTAACAGATAAACATTCCAATCTGAATCAAACACAATATGACTTATTTGAACTTTGTTTTGCAACAATATGTGAGAGGGTATGCAAAGTATAGGTACGCCCTGTGTCCGGTTTTTTTTCCGTCAAGAAAAATTACAGATTTTTTAAAATAGCTTTTTTCCTGTTTACCTACGGGTTCTATCAGCACCTCTGCAGACCAGACAGAGCAGACGCAATCTAACAGCACAGATTTTTAGAACATCCACCAACCAGGAAAAGGTTTAACGTAGATATCTTTCCACCCTTTGCTGATAGATTAAAGTCTGCTATGACCTGCTAGCCTGTGAGCATGTGAAAACCGGATAAGCTCCCAATTGTAAATGGCGATTTACATACAGGACTTAAAGCAACACTTTAAAAACACATTAAATACACTTTAAAATGGAGCCGCTGCGGCCGCTGTGATCAAACCTTAGCCTACGTATTTTTTACACCGTTAGCGTACAAAGACCCGTACCATGTACATACTTTGCGTACAAATGCCGCGCTGGCCGTACAAAGTACACGCAGTGCGTACACACCCAAAGAAACTCTGTGAGCACTTAGCAGCTACACGTGTGACTGAAATACACTTATAACCTTAGCAGGGAAAAGAGACACGACACCAGATTGTATTTAAGATGCTGGGATCCGACACACCAACATATAATTGCTGAAAGGG
Source organism: Pseudophryne corroboree (assembly GCF_028390025.1). NCBI lineage: Eukaryota > Metazoa > Chordata > Amphibia > Anura > Myobatrachidae > Pseudophryne > Pseudophryne corroboree. The sequence goes on along the minus strand of NC_086449.1, from coordinate 790,286,925 downwards.
GGTTACAATAACGACAATACAATACAATAGAAAAATGGCTACAGTCAATAGTACATACGTTTTGGTTTCACCTGCGCTTCCCGGCCCGGTCCTCAGTCATCAGGGTAGATGACCTTCAGAGTCTGTGATAGTGACCTGGCCTGCTGCTGGTTTTTTATACATTTGTCCAAAACCTAACACAATGGAGACTGTAATCTCTTTGTCCATTGGACACAGGGATGGTCATTTACAGTACAGGAGAGGTCATAGGTCAGTTTGAATAGGTGGGCGATGTCTGTTCCAGGTGCAGTTGCAGATGTTCTCCTCTGGGTTCCCGCTGCATATCAAGAGCACAGTACATACAGTTAATATTTATATTCTGCTCCTGCACATAACTATTCGCAGGAGCGTGCGATCTTCTGCAAACCAACACCGGAATATTGCCCTTAATATACCCTACAGCTGGATACCAAACACCACCTTATAACCTAGTTCTGTCCCCTCCTATCCTGTAAAAGGTGAATCCCTTTGTTCTGATACCATTAAAACTAGTGTAACTCACTGGTGTGGTGCAGGGAGACTATGTGTACATTGTGCACTATTTGGGTTAAATATGTAATGTGTTTTTATGGCTCTTCCATGCGATTACAAACACTACCGTAATTACTAGAGATGAGCGCCTGAAATTTTTCGGGTTTTGTGTTTTGGTTTTGGGTTCGGTTCCGCGGCCGTGTTTTGGGTTCGACCGCGTTTTGGCAAAACCTCACCGAATTTTTTTTGTCGGATTCGGGTGTGTTTTGGATTCGGGTGTTTTTTTCAAAAAACCCTAAAAAACAGCTTAAATCATAGAATTTGGGGGTAATTTTGATCCCAAAGTATTATTAACCTCAAAAAACATAATTTACACTCATTTTCAGCCTATTCTGAACACATCACACCTCACAATATTATTTTTAGTCCTAAAATTTGCACCGAGGTCGCTGTGTGAGTAAGATAAGCGACCCTAGTGGCCGACACAAACACCGGGCCCATCTAGGAGTGGCACTGCAGTGTCACGCAGGATGTCCCTTCCAAAAAACCCTCCCCAAACAGCACATGACGCAAAGAAAAAAAGAGGCGCAATGAGGTAGCTGACTGTGTGAGAAAGATAAGCGACCCTAGTGGCCGACACAAACACCGGGCCCATCTAGGAGTGGCACTGCAGTGTCACGCAGGATGTCCCTTCCAAAAAACCCTCCCCAATCAGCACATGATGCAAAGAAAAAGAAAAGAAAAAAGAGGTGCAAGATGGAATTATCCTTGGGCCCTCCCACCCACCCTTATGTTGTATAAACAAAACAGGACATGCACACTTTAACCAACCCATCATTTCAGTGACAGGGTCTGCCACACGACTGTGACTGATATGACGGGTTGGTTTGGACCCCCCCCAAAAAAGAAGCAATTAATCTCTCCTTGCACAAACTGGCTCTACAGAGGCAAGATGTCCACCTCATCTTCACCCTCCGATATATCACCGTGTACATCCCCCTCCTCACAGATTATCAATTCGTCCCCACTGGAATCCACCATCTCAGCTCCCTGTGTACTTTGTGGAGGCAATTGCTGCTGGTCAATGTCTCTGCGGAGGAATTGATTATAATTCATTTTAATGAACATCATCTTCTCCACATTTTCTGGATGTAACCTCGTACGCCGATTGCTGACAAGGTGAGCGGCGGCACTAAACACTCTTTCGGAGTACACACTTGTGGGAGGGCAACTTAGGTAGAATAAAGCCAGTTTGTGCAAGGGCCTCCAAATTGCCTCTTTTTCCTGCCAGTATAAGTACGGACTGTGTGACGTGCCTACTTGGATGCGGTCACTCATATAATCCTCCACCATTCTATCAATGTTGAGAGAATCATATGCAGTGACAGTAGACGACATGTCCGTAATCGTTGTCAGGTCCTTCAGTCCGGACCAGATGTCAGCATCAGCAGTCGCTCCAGACTGCCCTGCATCACCGCCAGCGGGTGGGCTCGGAATTCTGAGCCTTTTCCTCGCACCCCCAGTTGCGGGAGAATGTGAAGGAGGAGATGTTGACAGGTCGCGTTCCGCTTGACTTGACAATTTTGTCACCAGCAGGTCTTTCAACCCCAGCAGACCTGTGTCTGCCGGAAAGAGAGATCCAAGGTAGGCTTTAAATCTAGGATCGAGCACGGTGGCCAAAATGTAGTGCTCTGATTTCAACAGATTGACCACCCGTGAATCCTTGTTAAGCGAATTAAGGGCTGCATCCACAAGTCCCACATGCCTAGCGGAATCGCTCCGTGTTAGCTCCTTCTTCAATGCCTCCAGCTTCTTCTGCAAAAGCCTGATGAGGGGAATGACCTGACTCAGGCTGGCAGTGTCTGAACTGACTTCACGTGTGGCAAGTTCAAAGGGCATCAGAACCTTGCACAACGTTGAAATCATTCTCCACTGCACTTGAGACAGGTGCATTCCATCTCCTATATCGTGCTCAATTGTATAGGCTTGAATGGCCTTTTGCTGCTCCTCCAACCTCTGAAGCATATAGAGGGTTGAATTCCACCTCGTTACCACTTCTTGCTTCAGATGATGGCAGGGCAGGTTCAGTAGTTTTTGGTGGTGCTCCAGTCTTCTGTACGTGGTGCCTGTACGCCGAAAGTGTCCCGCAATTTTTCTGGCCACCGACAGCATCTCTTGCACGCCCCTGTCGTTTTTTAAAAAATTCTGCACCACCAAATTCAAGGTATGTGCAAAACATGGGACGTGCTGGAATTTGCCCATATTTAATGCACACACAATATTGCTGGCGTTGTCCGATGCCACAAATCCACAGGAGAGTCCAATTGGGGTAAGCCATTCCGCGATGATCTTCCTCAGTTGCCGTAAGAGGTTTTCAGCTGTGTGCGTATTCTGGAAAGCGGTGATACAAAGCGTAGCCTGCCTAGGAAAGAGTTGGCGTTTGCGAGATGCTGCTACTGGTGCCGCCGCTGCTGTTCTTGCGGCGGGAGTCCATACATCTACCCAGTGGGCTGTCACAGTCATATAGTCCTGACCCTGCCCTGCTCCACTTGTCCACATGTCCGTGGTTAAGTGGACATTGGGTACAACTGCATTTTTTAGGACACTGGTGAGTCTTTTTCTGACGTCCGTGTACATTCTCGGTATCGCCTGCCTAGAGAAGTGGAACCTAGATGGTATTTGGTAACGGGGGCACACTGCCTCAATAAATTGTCTAGTTCCCTGTGAACTAACGGCGGATACCGGACGCACGTCTAACACCAACATAGTTGTCAAGGACTCAGTTATCCGCTTTGCAGTAGGATGACTGCTGTGATATTTCATCTTCCTCGCAAAGGACTGTTGAACAGTCAATTGCTTACTGGAAGTAGTACAAGTGGGCTTACGACTTCCCCTCTGGGATGACCATCGACTCCCAGCGGCAACAACAGCAGCGCCAGCAGCAGTAGGCGTTACACGCAAGGATGCATCGGAGGAATCACAGGCAGGAGAGGACTCGTCAGACTTGCCAGTGACATGGCCTGCAGGACTATTGGCATTCCTGGGGAAGGAGGAAATTGACACTGAGGGAGTTGGTGGGGTGGTTTGCGTGAGCTTGGTTACAAGAGGAAGGGATTTACTGGTCAGTGGACTGCTTCCGCTGTCACCCAAAGTTTTTGAACTTGTCACTGACTTATTATGAATGCGCTGCAGGTGACGTATAAGGGAGGATGTTCCGAGGTGGTTAACGTCCTTACCCCTACTTATTACAGCTTGACAAAGGGAACACACGGCTTGACACCTGTTGTCCGCATTTCTGGTGAAATACCTCCACACCGAAGAGCTGATTTTTTTGGTATTTTCACCTGGCATGTCAACGGCCATATTCCTCCCACGGACAACAGGTGTCTCCCCGGGTGCCTGACTTAAACAAACCACCTCACCATCAGAATCCTCCTGGTCAATTTCCTCCCCAGCGCCAGCAACACCCATATCCTCCTCATCCTGGTGTACTTCAACACTGACATCTTCAATCTGACTATCAGGAACTGGACTGCGGGTGCTCCTTCCAGCACTTGCAGGGGGCATGCAAATAGTGGAAGGCGCATGCTCTTCACGTCCAGTGTTGGGAAGGTCAGGCATCGCAAACGACACAATTGGACTCTCCTTGTGGATTTGGGATTTCAAAGAACGCACAGTTCTTTGCGGTGCTTTTGCCAGCTTGAGTCTTTTCAGTTTTCTAGCGAGAGGCTGAGTGCTTCCATCCTCATGTGAAGCTGAACCACTAGCCATGAACATAGGCCAGGGCCTCAGCCGTTCCTTGCCACTCCGTGTGGTAAATGGCATATTGGCAAGTTTACGCTTCTCCTCCGACAATTTTATTTTAGGTTTTGGAGTCCTTTTTTTTCTGATATTTGGTGTTTTGGATTTGACATGCTCTGTACTATGACATTGGGCATCGGCCTTGGCAGACGACGTTGCTGGCATTTCATCGTCTCGGCCATGACTAGTGGCAGCAGCTTCAGCACGAGGTGGAAGTGGATCTTGATCTTTCCCTAATTTTGGAACCTCAACTTTTTTGTTCTCCATATTTTATAGGCAGAACTAAAAGGCACCTCAGGTAAACAATGGAGATGGATGGATTGGATACTAGTATACAATTATGGACGGACTGCCACGGTTAGGTGGTATAAAAAAACCACGGTTAGGTGGTATATATTATAATAATAATACAATTATGGATGGACGGACTGCCTGCCGACTGCCGACACAGAGGTAGCCACAGCCGTGAACTACCGCACTGTACACTGGTTGATAAAGAGATAGTAGTATACTCGTAACAACTAGTATGACACTATGACGACGGTATAAAGAAAGAAAAAAAAATACCACAGTTAGGTGGTATATATTATAATAATAATACAATTATGGATGGACGGACTGCCTGCCGACTGCCGACACAGAGGTAGCCACAGCCGTGAACTACCGCACTGTACACTGGTTGATAAAGAGATAGTAGTATACTCGTAACAACTAGTATGACACTATGACGACGGTATAAAGAATGAAAAAAAAACCACGGTTAGGTGGTATATATTATAATAATAATACAATTATGGATGGACGGACTGCCTGCCGAGTGCCGACACAGAGGTAGCCACAGCCGTGAACTACCGCACTGTACACTGGTTGATAAAGAGATAGTAGTATACTCGTAACAACTAGTATGACACTATGACGACGGTATAAAGAATGAAAAAAAAACCACGGTTAGGTGGTATATATTATAATAATAATACAATTATGGATGGACGGACTGCCTGCCGACTGCCGACACAGAGGTAGCCACAGCCGTGAACTACCGCACTGTACACTGGTTGATAAAGAGATAGTAGTATACTCGTAACAACTAGTATGACACTATGACGGTATAAAGAATGAAAAAAAAACCACGGTTAGGTGGTATATATTATAATAATAATACAATTATGGATGGACGGACTGCCTGCCGACTGCCGACACAGAGGTAGCCACAGCCGTGAACTACCGCACTGTACACTGGTTGATAAAGAGATAGTAGTATACTCGTAACAACTAGTATGACACTATGACGACGGTATAAAGAATGAAAAAAAAACCACGGTTAGGTGGTATATATTATAATAATAATACAATTATGGATGGACGGACTGCCTGCCGACTGCCGACACAGAGGTAGCCACAGCCGTGAACTACCGCACTGTACACTGGTTGATAAAGAGATAGTAGTATACTCGTAACAACTAGTATGACACTATGACGACGGTATAAAGAAAGAAAAAAAAATACCACAGTTAGGTGGTATATATTATAATAATAATACAATTATGGATGGACGGACTGCCTGCCGACTGCCGACACAGAGGTAGCCACAGCCGTGAACTACCGCACTGTACACTGGTTGATAAAGAGATAGTAGTATACTCGTAACAACTAGTATGACACTATGACGACGGTATAAAGAAAGAAAAAAAAATACCACAGTTAGGTGGTATATATTATAATAATAATACAATTATGGATGGACGGACTGCCTGCCGACTGCCGACACAGAGGTAGCCACAGCCGTGAACTACCGCACTGTACACTGGTTGATAAAGAGATAGTAGTATACTCGTAACAACTAGTATGACACTATGACGACGGTATAAAGAATGAAAAAAAAACCACGGTTAGGTGGTATATATTATAATAATAATACAATTATGGATGGACGGACTGCCTGCCGACTGCCGACACAGAGGTAGCCACAGCCGTGAACTACCGCACTGTACACTGGTTGATAAAGAGATAGTAGTATACTCGTAACAACTAGTATGACACTATGACGACGGTATAAAGAATGAAAAAAAAACCACGGTTAGGTGGTATATATTATAATAATAATACAATTATGGATGGACGGACTGCCTGCCGACTGCCGACACAGAGGTAGCCACAGCCGTGAACTACCGCACTGTACACTGGTTGATAAAGAGATAGTAGTATACTCGTAACAACTAGTATGACACTATGACGGTATAAAGAATGAAAAAAAAACCACGGTTAGGTGGTATATATTATAATAATAATACAATTATGGATGGACGGACTGCCTGCCGACTGCCGACACAGAGGTAGCCACAGCCGTGAACTACCGCACTGTACACTGGTTGATAAAGAGATAGTAGTATACTCGTAACAACTAGTATGACACTATGACGACGGTATAAAGAAAGAAAAAAAAATACCACGGTTAGGTGGTATATATTGTAATACAATTATGGATGGACGGACTGCCTGCCGAGTTCCGACTGCCGACACAGAGGTAGCCACAGCCGTGAACTACCGCACTGTACTGTGTCTGCTGCTAATATAGACTGGTTGATAAAGAGATAGTATACAATACATACAACAATATACTACTATACTGGTGGTCAGGCACTGGTCACCACTAGTCACACTGGCAGTGGCACTCCTGCAGCAAAAGTGTGCACTGTTTAATTTTAAATTAATATAATATTATGTACTCCTGGGGGCTCCTGCTATAACAACCTGCAGTGCTCCCCAGTCTCCCCCACAATTATTATAAGCTTTGCCTTTTATACATTGATGTGCAGCACACTGGGCTGAGCTGAGTGCACACAGACTGAGTCACACTGTGTGACTGGCTGCTGCTGTGTATCGTTTTTTTTCAGGCAGAGAACGGATATAGCAGAGAACGGATATATTATATTAAAATAAATAAAAGTTAACTAACAACAACTGCACTGGTCACTGTGGTAAACTCTGTCTGACTCTGCACAATCTCTCTCTCTCTTCTAATCTAATTTCTAATGGAGAGGACGCCAGCCACGTCCTCTCCCTATCAATCTCAATGCACGTGTGAAAATGGCGGCGACGCGCGGCTCCTTATATAGAATCCGAGTCTCGCGAGAATCCGACAGCGTCATGATGACGTTCGGGCGCGCTCGGGTTAACCGAGCAAGGCGGGAGGATCCGAGTCTGCTCGGACCCGTAAAAAAAACATGAAGTTCGTGCGGGTTCGGTTTCAGAGAAACCGAACCCGCTCATCTCTAGTAATTACTCATACCAAGCGCTAAAACGCAGGGCCGCTGGAGCGACCATACGCAAATTGCGAATATGCGCACACACAGCAGAACAAGTACGCGCACGGAGGCCATCTGTGTGTAGTTTGTACGTGATGTGTGTACTACAATATTTTTCAACTTCGACAATACTGTACGTACGTACGTACGTACGTACGTACGTACGTACGTACGTACATACATACACACATGCATTTTTGGCGTTTTCTGTGGATGGCCAGTGACATTTGTAAAACTGGTTCTTAGCAAGCACCTGGGACCTAAGGAGATGCTACCTGCCAAGTTTCAAGATTGTAGGCCTTGTGGTTTAAGAGATTTCGTGAGTCAATCGGTGAGTCATCTCCATTTTTTCCTTTTATATATATATATATATATATATATATATATATAGATATAAAACAGAGGTTCTCAAACTTGATCTTCAGAAACCTAAACAGTTCATGTTTTTTAAATTGCCTATGCAGTGGTGGAACTCGTGAGTGGTGGGCCCAGGTGCACAAATATAATTTTGGACCCCTCCTCAGGAGCAAATGCAGGATTTGTAAAGGGGGGTTTCCATATATATTTCAGCTCAAGTTCAGAATATGGGACCCCCTGGACTATCAGTTTTATGATACATGTGGACATCTAGTGCAAATCGTAACCTATTGTGAGTGGAGCGAGCCCACGAGGGTACACTTTTTAATGGTAATCAAATTTATTAACCCATGGAGGTCTGGATTTGGAGTCACACTCAAAATTAAAGTGGAAAAACACACTACAGGCTGATCCAACTTTAATGTAATGTCCTTAAAACAAGTCAAAATGAGGCTCAGTAGTGTGTGTGGCCTCCACGTGCCTGTATGACCTCCCTACAATGCCTGGGCATGCTCTTGATGAGGTGGCGGATGGTCTCCTGAGGGATCTCCTCCCAGACCTGGACTAAAGCATCCGCCAACTCCTGGACAGTCTGTGGTGCAATGTGGCGTTGGTGGATGGAGCGAGACATGATGTCCCACATGTGCTCAATTGGATTCAGGTCTGGGGAACGGGCGGGCCAGTCCATAGCATCAATGCCTTTGTCTTGCAGGAACTGCTGACACACTCCAGCCACATGAGGTCTAGCATTGTCTTGCATTAGGAGGAACCCAGGGCCAACCGCACCAGCATATGGTCTCACAAGGGGTCTGAGGATCTCATCTTGATACCTAGTGGCAGTGAGGCTACCTCTGGTGAGCACATGGCGTGCTGTGTGGCCCCCCAAAGAAATGCCACCCCACACCATTACTGACCCACTGCCAAACCGGTCATGCTGGAGGATGTTGCAGGCAGCAGAACGTTCTCCTTGGCGTCTCCAGACTCTGTCACGTCTGTCACATGTGCTCAGTGAGAACCTGCTTTCATCTGTGAAGAGCACAGGGCGCCAGTGGCGAATTTGCCAATCTTGGTGTTCTCTGGCATATGCCAAACGTCCTGCACGGTGTTGGGCTGTAAGCACAACCCCCACCTGTGGACGTCGGGCCCTCATACCACCCTCATGGAGTCTGTTTCTGATCGTTTGAGTAGACACATGCACATTTGTGGCTTGCTGGAGGTCATTTTGCCGGGCTCAGGCAGTGCTTCTCCTGTTCCTCCTTGCACAAAGGCGGAGGTAGCGGTCCTGCTGCTGGGTTGTTGCCCTCCTACGGCCTCCTCCACGTCTCCTGATGTACTGGCCTGTCTCCTGGTAGCGCCTCCATGCTCTGGACACTACGCTGACAGACACAGCAAACCTTCTTGCCACAGCTCGCATTGATGTGCCATCCTGGATGAGCTGCACTACCTGAGCCACTTGTCTGGGTTGTAGACTCCGTCTCATGCTACCACTAGAGTGAAAGCACTGCCAGCTTTCAAAAGTGACCAAAACATCAGCCAGAAAGCATAGGAGCTGAGAAGTGGTCTGTGGTCACCACCTGCAGAACAACTCCTTTATTGGGGGTGTCTTGCTAATTGCCTATAATTTTCACCTGTTGTCTATTCCATTTGCACAACAGCATGTGAAATTGATTGTCAATCAGTGTTGCTTCCTAAGTGGACAGTTTGATTTCACAGAAGTGTGATTGACTTGGAGTTACATTGTGTTGTTTAAGTGTTCCCTTTATTTTTTTGAGCAGTGTATGTATATATATATATATATATATATATATATATATATCCCTTTTGGTTTCCTTTATTCTGTTTTACTATATGGGGTCTGTACTGATGTGGTGCAAGAGAAGGTACTGTTATTTAAAAAGAGGTGAGCAGGACTGTACAGTATTGTTCTGCTTTCTGGAAGCCCCACAAGCTGCTGTTGTTGGTGGCAGGAGAGGAGGAACGAGAGAAAATATATAAGAGGTGGGCGAAAAAAGATCGTGGAGACCCACCTGTGGTGCTGGAATAGCAGGGGTAGGTAACCTGATGACGACGACGCTGGTGCAAGGGTCTCTGCATCTGCATCCACCATGGAGCCGGAGACCTGGTCCCTTAAAGTCCTGTCTAGCAGGGAGAAAAAGGAGGCGGCGCTTGGACTGGAGGCACGGCAGAGTAAAGAAGTTAGCCACCGCCAGCCAAGCAGTGGACACTGAAGAGTGGAGTGCAGTGCAGATAAGTACTCTCCATTCCCGCTGTTGCCGACAGCTCCCCTAAGCCATGCCCGTTCTGTGCATTTAAAACCACAGAGAGCTCTGCTCAACAGAGCTCTCTGTGCAAGGAGACGCAAACAGCTCCAATAGTGGCTACAGCTGTCAATGTAGAGACGGAGACAGAGCTGTCTCCATCTCAAAATAATTAAAAATCGGCACGTCAGGGAGGGTTTGCAGGTACTCAGAAACCCCTCCTGCGTGCGCCACTGCTCCTCCACCCCCCAAGTTCACAAGTTCACAATATGCCACACAGCAGTGGATGACAGGGAAGCAGAGGTTGACAACTGAAGACAGGGGCAGGCAGAGGTTCACAGCAGAATGCAGGGGGAGGCAGAGGGTGACAGGGGGAGGCAGTGGGTGACAGAGAGAGACAATGGGTGATAGGGGTACAAGCACAATGTCCTGTGTGGTGTGGAGAACAGGGGGTATGTACCTTGATGGGGGCAGGAATAAAGCGGCCTTTGCTCTGTTAGTGACAGTGGCCCCTTAGTTTGGCACTCACCCAGGCAGACTCTGACAGTGCCAGTTACATGGTTGGCTTTAATTCACAGACAGAAGTGACTCAGATATAATGTACAGCTGTCTATTAGAGGCAGTGAGTGGCTGTGATCATCAGTGCTGAAAGGTGGCAGGACTCCTCTATCAGTCTGACACACACACACACACACACACACACACACACACACACACACAAGGTCAGCCCTGCCTACCTAAGGCTAGGGATAGGTCCCTTAGGCAGTGGGGCCCAAACTGCTCTCTGCACTGGGCCATTCATCCAACATTGCTCAAAAAATGGTCTGCAGGGAATAACTCATTCTTGGTCTGGGCAGCAGTGGGCCCCTTAATCCTCAGGGGCCCCAGTGCAATGCACTTGCTGCACCAATGGTAGCTCCACCTCTACGCCTGGGAATATTTAAATTGTGACAGTTTATAATACACTTGTGCCCTGCTACATACTATATTAACTAGTTTGTAGGGATGGACATTGCTTTTCGCTGGTTTAATAACATCAATGTTTTTCTTTTGATGGTACTACCTTTCAAGGTGACTTTCCAATAGTAGCCACCATTGAATGGTGTGGAAGCAGTGGCTAACCATCAGAATGTTGTTGTTTTTTTCAGCAAATCATTTTGATGCCATGGTTAGATAGCACTGCATTGAAAGTCTTGATGGCGAAAGTCCTGCCATCATTTGATGGTTGGCTTCCAATGTCCATCTCTGCTAGCCTGGTGTTTCACAACCCCAGTCCCCAGGACCCCTAACAGGTCACATTTTGCAAAGCACCTAGCAGGTGCACAGGTGCATTACCTACCAGCTGTCATGGTTTAAGCACCACAGGTGACATGAACAAGAACTGTTTGGGGTCAGGAGGACTGAGTTTGAGAAACATTGTACCAATGTAACACAGAACTAGCATCTATATTTGGATGGAACAGGGCATAAGAAAGGGTTGAGTACATGCCTTAACTAACGGACAGAACTACATTTACAGTAAATCATTATGATAAAAATATTACCAGGCTACGTTATCAGTTCACACTTAATGAGTTTAACATACAGTTTAACATACATCATTAATTACATCATTAATTGCCCCCATCATCACCACCCTTGATGCCCCATTTTTCCCATCCCACCGGCATCGAATTCACCAATAAGTGGACATGGTTGATCAGCAATCAATCAGGGAATCGGGAATTTTAAACATGTTAAAAATGTCTGATTCCCTGCACCAACCAGAATTGGTATTTCTAAACGTGTTTAATATTCCTGATTCCCCAACCAGGCCATCGGGGATCTGATATATTAGTTAATTATGACAGTTAAGGAAATGTGTCAAATTGAAAACAATTGTTGCAATGCTCAACCTTCATTGCATGGTACTCTTCTATATACTGTAGCTGAAAGGCATGGCATCTACTCTTACACGGCAGGTATTTGGGTAGGGAAAACAAGTCAATTACCAGAGTTCCCCAGCTGCTTGGGGTCCCCCGCCCCCATATTTTAAAAAAGCATTCCTAAATATAGCATATGCTGAATCTGAGAAATCTAAATCCTAAATCATAATCCTAAGGGGCCTATCCATCATTGGGGGCTGAAAAAACGCTGTCCCTGAGATCAGCAACACCGCTACTTCAGTATCAGTAATATTTACTGGTGCCAGGTCTGACCTTGCGCATGCGTGACCAGATCATGCATGCACATGGCTGCAGGTCACTCATTGCGGAGGATGCGGAGGAATACGCTCTGGTATCTCTTGGAAACCCCAGAACTCCTTCCAATAGGAAGTAGCGGGGCTCTGGGAAACAGCGCCATCTGAAGATGGCGTTGATTCTCTCAAGCTAACTGAAAGTTTTCTGAGTTTGCTTAATATTATAAGTGGCCCTATTAATGAATGGGCCCCTTACAAAAAAAAAAATATGTGGAAACTAGTATTTCAGAACTTTGACTCTTTATACCACACCTGAATGTAATAGCAATGTCATCAATTCTTGCTTTACATATTTATCCAACACAGCATGAAATAAAGTAACATTTACAAGCACATTGTGATATCTTAACTGAGCTAAATAGTTACAATGTCATTTACAACGCACAGAACTCATTGAAACTACTGAATATGTTGACCTAGAGTATATATTAGATTACAGTATGTGTCTGCATTATTCTGAGTGTTTGGATAAAATAACATGCCAAAATATGATTGATGAAAAAACAGGAAAGAAAACAAGCAGAATAACATTTTCATGACATTGCGTTGATGTTTGATCCCTGACTTGGCAAAAACCATTCGAATTAGCCCTGGAGTTGTATAAAAGAAATAACGACTGTCAATGTGTCCTGATTAAGACATTAATACAATACGGAAAAAAAACAACATAGCAATTTCCCACGTTGCTTTGGCTCACACGTTAATAATTGTATCACCAAATATCTGCCACAATGTACAACTTTCTTTAATATTTTAATGGTGAACTCAAAGTCAGCGGAAAAAGGGAAAAATGCTGACAGCAAGGTTTCCAGCTAAGCAAAACTATGATCATCAAGCTTCTGAAAGGTATAAATTAATTCAACAGTCTTCTTTTTTCATGTAAAACCTTTACAGGAAATGTCAGTGCCAGTTGAAGGAATAGATGACAGAGGCATATTCAAATGCAAGAGTTAGTTTAATTTACTTTCATTAGCATGTATTATCTTGTCATTCCCCAAGTGTCAAACCGTTGCTAAAAAAAAAAAGAAAAAGAAAAAAAAGCAGTAAACAATTGCGTAGTCTTCAAGGGACTAAGGATCGTTTTAGACATTGATTACAGCTCTTTAATATTACTGACAAAGTATTTTAATGTTATACATGTCTGGGCTAATGTGTGGATCGCTAACCTTTTACTATTGTAATTAAAGGGCTTGTTTCCTTTTTGGACAACTCACTCATACAGTAGGTACAGTGTCGGACTGGGTCATGAAGGGCCCACCGGGGGAATGCCGTAATAGGGGCCCATACTTAGGGGTGTGGTCAGCCAACAAAGGGGGTGTGGCCAACCCCCACAGAGGCTTGAAATACACAATAGACTTGTGCGGTGTAATGCAACATATCTACCATGTATAATTCAAGTGCAGTCTGGAACCTGATCCCTAGAGGAAGGAGTGGGCCCCCCAGGCATTGGGGCTCACTGGTGGTTTTCCCTGTACTCCTGTGGGCCAGTCCGACCCTGAGTAGGTAGGTAACTTCCTACCCCGAGTAGAGATGGAAACACAACTTATAATGGGGCAGATGTACTAATAAGCCTTTGGAGAGTGATAAAGTGGAGAAAGATAAACTACCAACCAATCAGCTCCTGTCATATTTAATAAAAACAGCTTGTAACATGGCCGTTAGGAGCTGATTGGTTGGTACTTTGGGGTAGATATACTTAAGGGCCCCATACACTAGAACGATATGTCTGAGGCTGAAGTCGGAGGGGATTTCCCTTGAAATCTCCTGGGAGATTCCCGAGAGTGGTTCCATACGATTCCATACGATTTGGTACATTTTGCATGCGATATATCGTATGCGATCCCAGCCATGGCTTCGGCAACCGACATACCACGAGTGCAGCACTAACAATCTAGGGAAGCCGATCCGACCCTCGCGGGGCCGCGCATCGGATCGGATCAGATACACAGCCAAAATGTCCGATTTCACCCAGTATATCGGTCCGAATGCCCAAATCGGGCATAATCGTTCTAGTGTATGGGGCCCTTAAGTCTTGGAGAGAAATAAAGTGGAGAGAGATAAAGTACCAGCCAATCAGCTCTTAACTGCCATTGTACCGGTTGTGTTTAAAAATGACTGAATTGACCCCCTAAGGTGGTCATGTTGGATAAAAAAAATAGCAAAATGCTTTGGAGTTTTTAATTAGAGTTTCCTGTACATTTTAGTACACAGTATTGGTATTGCATAAACCAGGATTCCAAGTAGACATTTATTTTAAATTGAAACAACACCCATAAATCTAAGTTTATGCGTCAGCTCTACATGTATAATGAGATACAGAAGTTTATCTTTAGCAAGATACCTCCCCACACTGAGTGTCTTAAATAGAAGTGATGAGAGAATAGTTCCAGCAAAGTATAGGCATGACTATTATAACCCAAAACAGTACTCACCACTTACTGTTTCTGCACATGGTAATATAGATGACGTAAGTAGTAAAATAGAACAGGTGGTGAGGAGGCAGAGACAATGCCGGCACCTGTGCTCTAACCCAGCTAGTTTGTGTTTAACTTAAAGTGACCATAGGTGCTGGGTCCGGGATTATAGAATGCAGGTAGATTCATGGTCACCAATAGCCCAAAACATGCAGAAGGCCAGATTTTTTTAAGATATAGATGAATAGACCAGAGTTAGACCTTGGTGTCAGTTGAGTATGACACAATTGCTGTTTGCATTGGAAAACCAGAAAGGCTGTTATTGCCTGTCCGTACCACTCAGCATTTCAAGTGAAAACCCCAAGTGATACAGTATACTATTACAGAGAATGGATGCACATTCTCTATAAGCCGGCGTTCGGGATGCCGCTGTCATACAACCGAGAGCGGCATGCTGATGGAGAAGAACCCGACAGGGGTTAGGTAAGTATACTTACCTTCCCCATCCCTCTAACACTCCCTCCCCGCAGCCTAACCCTCCCCGGCGGTGGTGCCTAAACCTAGCCCCCCACTTCCAACAGCCTAAACCTAACCCTCCCCCCCCCCCTTTCCACGCAGCCTAACCTGCCCCAGTGGTGCCTAAACCTACCGCCCCTTTCCGCAGCCAAATCCTAAGCGCAGCCTAACCCCTCCCCTCCCGGCAGCCTAACCCTAATCCTCCCTTCCCCGCTGCCTAATCCTTCCCCCTACAAACACACACACACACACACACACAGGAACCCTATGAGTTCCCGGTATAATTTCAATTGTAATGTTGGGATGCCGGCGTCAGCATTTCAAGTCATGTTGGAGTTCCAGCTCCGGTATTCTGCCCGCTTGACGGGATTCTGATGCCAGGATTTCATCCTGGCCACCGACATGCTGAGCGTATCCTTCATGAGCAAATGCACAACAACACACAATAACTTGAAGGGGCAGACTAGCCCACAAGGGTACAGGGGAAACCCCCACTACATCGAGGCACACCTCTTCCTCTAGAAATCAGGTTCCAGACTGTGCATTTGATTTATACATTAATTATATGGTACCTTAGGCTGCAGTGGACTATGGTGTATTCTCTACAGTGCAATGCTGTTATTAATCTGGAATGCACTATCAGCATTTACTATATATATATATTTATCAACGGGCCCAGACCATGCACTCTGTAATGGCTAGCCAAGCCGCTGTGGTGGCTGGCCACACCCCCTCTGGAGGCTGCCTACACCCCTAAGTGTGGATCCCTTTCACTGCATTCCCCCGGCTGGCCATTCATGACCCAGTCATGACACTGATAACTGGGGTCTGTGATCAAGGCCTTCTCTACTTGAAGGTGACATGAGATTCTAATATTAGACGGAACAGCTGTAGGGACGCCTGTACCGGATCTAAGTACTCACTTGGCTGCAGGAGGAATCACAGTGTAACACATAGGGCTCTCAACTAGGTAACATTATTATTTCTCTAACGTCCTAAGTGGATGCTGGGGACTCCGTAAGGACCATGGGGAATAGCGGCTCCGCAGGAGACTGGGCACATCTAAAGAAAGCTTTAGGACTAACTGGTGTGCACTGGCTCCTCCCCCTATGACCCTCCTCCAAGCCTCAGTTAGATTTCTGTGCCCGACGAGAAGGGTGCACACTAAGGGCTCTCCTGAGCTTCTTAGTGAAAGTTTTAGTTTAGGTTTGTTATTTTCAGTGAGACCTGCTGGCAACAGGCTCACTGCATCGAGGGACTAAGGGGAGAAGAAGCGAACTCACCTGAGTGCAGAGTGGATTGGGCTTCTTGGCTACTGGACATTAGCTCCAGAGGGACGATCACAGGCCCAGCCTGGATGGGTCCCGGAGCCGCGCCGCCGGCCCCCTTACAGAGCCAGAAGAGCGAAGAGGTCCGGAAAAATCGGCGGCAGAAGACGTTCCTGTCTTCAATAAGGTAGCGCACAGCACTGCAGCTGTGCGCCATTGCTCTCAGCACACTTCATACTCCGGTCACTGAGGGTGCAGGGCGCTGGGGGGGGCGCTCTGAGACGCAATAAAACATGATAAAAATACCTTACATGGCAAAAAATACATCACATATAGCTCCTGGGCTATATGGATGCATTTAACCCCTGCCAGAATATACAGAAAAACGGGAGATAAGGCCGCCGAAAAGGGGGCGGAGCCTATCTCCTCAGCACACTGGCGCCATTTTCCCTCACAGCTCAGTTGGAGGGAAGCTCCCTGGCTCTTCCCTGCAGTCACTACACTACAGAAAGGGTTAAAAAAAGAGAGGGGGGCACTAATTAGGCGCAGTATTAAAACATACAGCAGCTATAAGGGGAAAAACACTTATATAAGGTTATCCCTGTATATATATATAGCGCTCTGGTGTGTGCTGGCATACTCTCCCTCTGTCTCCCCAAAGGGCTAGTGGGGTCCTGTTCTCTATCAGAGCATTCCCTGTGTGTGTGCTGTGTGTCGGTACGTTTGTGTCGACATGTATGAGGAGAAAAATGTTGTGGAGACGGAGCAGAGTGTCTGTAACAGTGATGTCACCACCTAGGGGGTCGACACCTGAGTGGATGTACTGTTGAAAATTACGTGACAGTGTCAGCTCTGTATAAAAAAAAAAAAACAGTGGTTGACATGAGACAGCCGGCTACTCAGCTTGTGCCTGTCCAGACGTTTCATAGGCCGTCAGGGGCTCTAAAGCGCCCGTTACCTCAGATGGCAGATACAGACCGACACGGATACTGACTCCTGTGTCGACGGTGAAGAGACAACCGTGATTTCCAGTAGGGCCACACGTTACATGATTGAGACAATGGAAAATGTTTTATACATTTCTGATAATACGAGTACCACCAAAAAGGGGTATTATGTTCGGTGAGGGAAAAACTACCTGTAGTTTTCCTGAATCTGAGAAATAAAATGAGGTGTGTGATGATGCGTGGGTTTCCCCCCGATAACAATTGATAATTTCTTAAAAAGTATTGGCTGTATACCCTTTCCCGCCAGAGGTTAGGGTGCGTTGGGAAACACCCCCTAGGGGGGATAAGGCGCTCACACGCTTGTAAGAACAAGGGCTCTACCCTCTCATGAGATGGCCGCCCTTAAGGATCCTGCTGATAGAAAGCAGGAGGGTATCCAAAAATGTATTCACACACATACTGGTGTTATACTGCGACCAGCAATCGCCTCAGCCTGGAGGTGCAGTGCTGGGTTGGCATGGTCGGATTCCCTGACTGGAAATATTGATATCCTAGATAAGGATAGTATATTATTGCCTATAGAGCATTTAAAAGATGCATTTCTATATATGCATGATGCACAGCGGAATATTTGCCGACTGGCATCAAGTATAAGTGCGTTGTCCAATTCTACCAGTAAAATGGTCAGGTGATGCGGATTCCAAACGGCATTTGGAAGTATTGCCTTTGAAAGGGGACATTTGGGGTCGGTATTTTAGACCTGGTGGCCACGGCAACAACTGGGAAATCCACGTTTGTACCCCAGGTCGCCTCTCAAAATAAGACGCCGTATTATCAGGCGCAGTCCTTTGTTGGCAAGCGGACAAAAGGTTCCTCTTTTCTGCTCGTGACAGAGGGAGAGGAAAAAGGCTGAAGAGATTACCCAGTTCCCAGGAACAGAAATCCTTTCCCGCCTCTGCAAAAGCCCTCAGTATGACGCTAGGGCCTTACAAGCTCAGGCACGGTGGGGGCCCGTTCTCAATGAATTTCAGTGCGCAGTGGGCTCACTCGCAAGTAGACCCCTGGATCCTTCAGGTAATATCTCAAGGGTACATATTGAAATTCGAGACGTCTCCCCCTCGCCGTTTCCAAAAGTCGGCTTTACCGACGTCTCCCTCTGACAGGGAGGCAGTTTTGGAAGCCATTCACGAGCTGTATTCCCAGCAGGTGATAATCAAGGTACCCCTCCTGCAATAGGGAACGGGGTATTATTCCACACTATTGTGGTACCGAAGCCAGACGGCCCGGTGAGACCGATTCTAAATCTAAAATCTAAAATCTTTGAACACTTACATACAGAGGTTCAAATTCAAGATTGAGTCACTCAGAGCAGTGATTGCGAACCTGGAAGAAGGGGACTACATGATGTCTCGGGACATCAAGGATGCTTACCTTCATGTCAAAATTTACCCTTCTCACCAAGGGTACCTCAGGTTATGGTACAGAACTGTCACTATCAGTTCAGACGCTGCCGTAGGGATGGTCCACGGCACCCCGGGTCTTTACCAAGGTAATGGCCGAAATGATATCCCTTCGAAGGAAGGGAATTTTAGTTATCCCTTACTTGGACGATTCCCTGATAAGGGTAAGATCCAGGGAACAGTTGGAAGTCGGTGTAGCACTATCTCAGGTAGTGTTGCGGCAGCACGATTGGATTCTCAATATTCCAAAATCGCAGCTGGTTCCGACGACTTGTCTTCTGTTTCCTAGGGATGTTCCTGGACACAGTCCAGAAAAAAGGTGTTTCTCTCGGAAGAGAAAGCCAGGGAGTTATCCGAGCTAGTCAGGAACCTCCTAAAACCGAACCAAGTCTCAGTGCATCAATGCACAAGGGTTCTGGGTAAAAATGGTGGCTTCCTACGAAGCAATCCCATTCGTTAGATTCCACGCAAGAACTTTCCAGTGGAACCTACTGGACAAATGGTCCGGGTCGCATTTTCAGATGCATCAGCGGATAACCCTGTCACCAAGGACAAGGGTATCCATCATGTGGTGGTTGCAGAGTGCTCATCTTCTAGAGGGCCGCAGATTCGGCATTCAGGACTGGGTCCTGGTGACCACGGATGCCAGCCTGCGAGGCTGGGGAGCAGTCACACAGGGAAGGAATATCCAGGGCTTAGGGTCAAGCCTGGATACATCACTTCACATAAATATCCTGAAGCTAAGGGCCATTTACAATGCTCTAAGCTTAGCAAGACCTCTGCTTCAAGGTCAGCCGGTGTTGATCCAGTCGGACAACATCATGGCAGTCACCCACGTAAACAGACAGGGTGGCACAAGAAGCAGGAGGGCAATGGTAGAAGCTGCAGGGATTCTTCGCTGGGCGGAAAATCATGTGATAGCACTGTCAACAGTATTCATTCCGGGAGTGGACAACTGGGAAGCAGACTTCCTCAGCACGACCTCCACCCGGGAGAGTGGGGACTTCACCCAGAAGTCGTCCACATGATTAAAAAACTCGACAGGTATTGCGCCAGGTCAAGAGACCCTCAGGCAATAGTTGTAGACGCTCTGGTAACACCGTGGGTGTACCAGTCAGTGTATGTGTTCCCTCCTCTGCCTCTCATACCCAAGGTACTGAGATTGATAAGATGGAGAGGAGAAAGCACTATATTCGTGGCTCCGGATTGGCCAAGAAGGACTTGGTAACCGGAACTTCAAGAGATGCTCACGGAGGATCCGTGGCCTCTACCTCTAAGAAGGGACCTGCTCCAGCAAGGACCCTGTCTGTTCCAAGACTTACCGCGGCTGCGTTTGACGGCATGGCGGTTGAACGCCGGATCCTGAAGGAAAAAAGGCATTCCGGATGAAGTCATCCCTATCCTGATCAAAGCCAGGAAGGATGTAACCGCAAAAACATTATCACCGCAATTGGCGAAAATATGTTGCGTGGTGCGAGGCCAGTAAGGCCCGACGGAGGAAATTCAACTGGGTCGATTCCTACATTTCCTGCAAACAGGAGTGTCTATGGGCCTGAAATTGGGGTCCATTAAGGTTCAAATTTTCGGCCCTGTCAATTTTCTTCCAAAAAGAACTAGCTTCAGTCCCTGAAGTTCAGACGTTTGTAAAAGGGGTACTGCATATACAGCCTCCTTTTGTGCCTCCAGTGGCACTTTGGGATCTCAATGTAGTTTTGGGTTCCAAAAGTCACATTGGTTTGAACCACTTAAATCTGTGGAGTTAAAATATCTCACATGGAAAGTGGTCATGCTGTTGGCCCTGGCCTGGGCCAGGCGCGTGTCAGAATTGGCGGCTTTATCCTGAAAAAGCCCTTATCTGATTTTCCATTCGGACAGGGCGGAATTGAGGACTCGTCCTCAGTTTCTCCCCAAGGTGGTTTCAGCGTCTCACCTGAACCAGCCTATTGGTGGTGCCTGCGGCTACTAGGGACTTGGAGGCCTCCAAGTTGCTAGACGTTGTCAGTGCCCTGAAAATATATGTTTCCAGGACGGCTGGAGTCAGGAAATCTGACTCGCTGTTTATCCTGTGTGCACCCAACAAGCTGGGTGCTCCTGCTTCTAAGCAGACTATTGCTCGTTGGATTTGTAGTACAATTCAGCTTGCACATTCTGTGGCAGGCCTGCCACAGCCAAAAATCTGTAAATGCCCACTCCACAAGGAAGGTGGGCTCATCTTGGGCGACTGCCCGAGGGGTCTCGGCTTTACAACTTTGCAGAGCAGCTACTTGGTCAGGAGCAAATACGTTTGTAAAATTCTACAAAATTGATATCCTGGCTGAGGAGGACCTGGAGTTCTCTCATTTGGTGCTGCAGAGTCATCCGCACTCTCCCGCCCGTTTGGGAGCTTTGGTATAATCCCCATGGTCCTTACGGAGTCCCCAGCATCCACTTAGGACGTTAGAGAAAATAAGAATTTACTTACCGATAATTCTATTTCTCATAGTCCGTAGTGGATGCTGGGCGCCCATCCCAAGTGCGGATTGTCTGCAATACTTGTACATAGTTATTGTTACAAAAATCGGGTTATTATTGTTGTGAGCCATCTTTCAGAGGCTCCTCTGTTATCATGCTGTTAACTGGGTTCAGATCACAGGTTATACGGTGTGATTGGTGTGGCTGGTATGAGTCTTACCCGGGATTCAAAATCCTTCCTTATTGTGTACGCTCGTCCGGGCACAGTATCCTAACTGAGGCTTGGAGGAGGGTCATAGGGGGAGGAGCCAGTGCACACCAGTTAGTCCTAAAGCTTTCTTTAGATGTGCCCAGTCTCCTGCGGAGCCGCTATTCCCCATGGTCCTTACGGAGTCCCCAGCATCCACTACGGACTATGAGAAATAGAATTATCGGTAAGTAAATTCTTATTATTTAATCTTTAGCTCAACTAGATTACCTGGTGTTTCTACACCACTCCATCTTGAGGATCCACCCAGCCCATATCACGGAACATGACTAATCTCTGTCCTAGGGAACCTCCTCCACACACTAGCAGATCCCCTGTTGTGTGGAAAGGCACAATAACAAAATTCTACCTAGTTCCACTTTTTCACCTAATATACTGCTCGTCCTCATTTATTGCTTATATCAATTATGAGAGTGTAGGAACAAGGTTCTACCTGGATTGGCGAAACATCCAAAGGACCCTCCGGTCGGCACTGCAGAGGTGAACCTAGCTGCAGGGTGCCATTCCAAGGCCCTGCTAGCCAGAAGCAAGGGCGCTGGGGCAGCGACGGTGTCACCCGCAGAGGACCACCCTAGTTACAGCCCTGGCTACCTGTATTACATGTGACAATTTTCTGTCTGATAAGCTTATTATTATATTGCTCCAAGCACGCCTGAAAGTGCAATTTTATCTTTTGCTGAAGTGCAGCATGGAGGCGCAAAATGCCCTTATAGGTATACCCTTATAGGTATAGGATGGGACTCAATCTCTGCTACTGTAGGTCTGTGTTGGTGACCTTTTATGGAGTCCCTCTTCACAGCAAGAAAGCCCCTGAATGTGCAAACCCTCCATCCTTCTATTCCTTTACAAGAAACTCACTCTCCAATTGCTGCACTTCTCCATAAAATGAGTTGCATCAGTGCACCACCGCCTACTCCATACCTCTGTAAGAATAACTGCACCTGGCCCAACTCCTCTGCTTGTGCAACCTGCTTCTTCTCCAGTAACATGGCCTGGTTGATTCAAACAGAAATCTAGGCACCCTTGTGCAAATTAAGGTGCATGATGGGTCCAGCGCCATGTTTTGCACTGTGGAGCAGCTGTTTTGTGTTTTGTAAATCACTTTCATTGTAAGAAAACCCAATCCTAAACCTAACATTTCTATTGCCGACATTTTAACTGTCAACATTTCATTTGTCGACATTTTATCTATGTGGACACTGCACGTGTCAATATTTTAACCATGATGACATATTGACATTCAACATTGTGGTGTCATCCTTTTGACTTTCAGCATTGTGACTGTTGACAACATGACTACATACAGATGGGTCCTCCGTTGTCTTGGCCATTTGTGTGACTAGGCGTGCCTGCCTGGGCACACCTAGTCACTGCAAGCGTCTCCGTCTGGACGGGCGTGTGTGCGCCCAGATCGAGACGCTTCCCGTTCACTTTAATGGAGAGCGTCTCTGTCCACGTGCCCGGACAGAAACACTCTCCCGCCATGACTAGGCAGGCCAAGACAACGGAGGACCCATCTGTACCAATTATTTTAACATCAATTACAGCACTATGAAAATGTATTATGTCAGTTGGCATGTCAGTTACTGTCATACATGTCATAATTATGGATGGATGGCACCCACAGCCAACCACTCTACTAACAGATAAGGCCAGACAGTCCATCCATTGGTTGTATCTGACTACTCCGTCATTGGCAGCTGTCATTAGAAATTAGCTCTCCAACTTTTACTGTATATTCATTTGAGCAACAAAATATTCCATGACACTTGGCACATGACATACAGGTGCTCTATATCTACTCAGGACAGTACTGAGATACCATTAGTGTCATGGAAAGAGGAGGCTGTAGTATTTATGAAGTGGAGATTAAATATTTTAAGGTGCTCATTGTCAGATTGCTTTCGCAAATCCAGCCAAATCCGTGGTAAACTGCAATCCTGGAAGGATAACCTTTTATATACAATATATATTTCAGAAAATAATATGCAGTGAAAAAAACTGTAGACAAATTTCAGCAGATAGAAGTGTTTTGCAAAGTTCCACCTAAGCATGTATGATCAGTTAGCCCACCAACAAAGAGGGCAAAACTGTTCTGTAGAGTAGAGCAGGTTCCACTTTGTCTTATTGCTCTGTGCAGTGTAGTGGAACATTGTGGCACCCTATAGATAAATGATGATGATGATGATGATGATGATGATGATGATGATGATGATAATAATACAATTATACTCAGAAGAGGCCGCCACTCTTCTCTTGCTCATGTGCAGTGATGCTCCGATCATGTCTTCCCTTGTCATGCACTGTGGCCCCTCCACCTCCAGGCCCTATAGGGGTCAGATCACTTGCAGTGGTCGTAATTCCAATTTTGCACAGTGAAGCCGGGAACATGTCTTCGTTGAGCATATACCATGGCCCCCCTGAGGAGTCATGGAGGACGCACACCAGTTCAATGGCAGAGTTCCCATGTATAGCCAGAAACTAGAAGGAGAATGATACTGGCAGAGATAGAGCAGGAAGTGACTGGGGGAAGGACCTCACATGTTTTGTTCATTTTGGTGTGTTGTTGTGATACAACTGGGTCAGTGTCAGTATCCCATAGTAGGCTAACATCGGTCCTCATTACATTTAGTGGGCAATATATAAAACCTGAAAAGGACAAGTGGGGAAGTTGACTACAGCAACCAATAAGCTTCCAGCTATCATTTATCCAGTACAGCGGCAACCAATATATGGCCCATGGGCCAAACACAGCCAGACCCAGCTAAAATCTAGCTCCACTGGACAGTTTTGTCTGGATATAGTGTTGTATGTTTGGTGTGGTGTAGCTGGGCCAGCCCTCTTTCCAGCTCCCCTTCCAGTGCACTCCATCACTCCTCAAAATAATCTGCAGATTGGAGTCAGTGGTGTGGTACGGATGGATTATGGGAACCAGACAGAACTGGATAATGGACAGAAGAATGTTTCTCAGTGAGCTAAGTAAGGCAAGATCATAAAAGGCTCTGAACTGGCATATACGGGTCATGAGGGGGCTTAGGCTGGCATGTAAGGTCATGAAAGGGCTGTGGATTGACATATATGGGCATGAGGGGGACTTTTTTCTTGGCATGCCAAATTAAGAAAATAAGGGCGTAAGAAGGGACCTGGATTGGCATATAAGGTCACAAGGGAGAGGGGGGCTCTGGGCTGGCATATTAGGTCATGAGGGAGGCTCTGATATAGCATATAAGGGCATGAGGGGGACCATGGGTTGGTATATAAGGGCACAAGGGGGGCTCTGGGCTGGCATATAAGGGTATGAAGGTAGGTTCTGAGTTGCCATATAAGGGCATGAGGAGGGCTTTGGGCTGGCAGGTAAGGGTGTGAGGGTGGGTTCTGAGTTGGCATATAATGATATGAGGGTAGGTTCTGAGTTGACATATAAGGGCATGAGGGGGGCACTGGGCTGGCATATAAGGGCATGAGTGAGAACATGGTTTGTTATATAAGGGCATGTGAGGGTGGACTCTAAGTTGGCATATAAAGATATAAGGGGGCTCTGGGCTGGCATATCAGGTTATGAGGGGGCTCTGGACTGGCATATAAGAGCATGAGGGGGACCCTGGGTTGGCTTTTAGGGGCATGATGGGAACTCTGGATTGGCATATAAGGTAGCAAGGGGGCTCTGGGCTGGCTTATAAGGGGATGAGGGGGCGCTGGACTGGCATATAAAGGCATGAGGGGGACCCTGGATTGGTATATACAGGCATTATGGGGCTCTGGGCTGGCATATAAGGGTGTGAGGGTGGGCTCTGCAATCAAAGTCACACCTACATTGTTGGCATTAATACAGCATCTCCTCAAAGTAAGTAAAATCATTAAAAAAAATTATTTCAGGATATTTGTGTTGGATTTATGGTTTCTTAAAATAAGATATTCTCAGCATAGTACCCTTATCCAGTTGTTGGGAGGTAAACTGTACCTCCAGCCAAAGCCATTTTCTTAAATTGGCACTCCCAGAAAAGAGTTGGAATGCCCCTGATCTAGTACATTCTATAAAATGATAGCTAGATGCTGATTGGTTGCTGGCTTCTTTTGAAGGTTAAACTGCAACATAAAGGCTGCACTACCTTGTAAGGTGATTGTATCATGTTTATTCAGCAGCAGGCCATAGTATCAAGTCTAGTACAGTGCTTTCATCCAAGGGGTATATAACAATGATGTACCTGTAATACTGTGGGCCTGACTGAGATGTGTACACAGTAGCGCCAGTAGTAGAGTCTATTGGCAGTTGCCCATCTGCGACTTTATACAAATACCGTTATGTACTCCTTCCCTGCTGTACATCCATTTAGCTGAATGTGCCAGTACTTAGACGCCCACTGTCAGCGCCCGTGCGTGCTCTAATACCAATTGGACACCACCACCTGGCATGTGCCATTTCTTCATCTGTGTATAGTCTCGCATATGTGCATCAATGCAACTGTCTATGCTGTAATGCCAATTGGTGCCTTCTTATGTCCCCTATGGCTGGTGCAGTTTCTTAGGGGGTCATTCTGACCCGATCGCACGCTGCAGTTTATCGCAGTTGTCTGATTGGGTCAGAACTGCGCATGCACCGGCGCCGGCGCATGCCAGACAGCCTAAGGCCGTCGGCCCGCTACGATCACCTCTGCCTGATTGACAGGCAGAGGTAGTCGGTGTGCAGGGGGGGGGGCGGAATGGCGGCATTTGGACGCCGTTTCGTGGGCACGGTCCGGCCAACGCAGGCGTGGCCGGACCGAACGGGGGGCGGGCCGCAGCGCCTGCGTGACATCATACGCATCCGCTGCGGGCCAGGGAGCAATGAGTAGCTCCCGGCCAGCACGCTAAAGCTGCGCTGGTCGGGAGCTACTCTTGAAGTGCAAAGGCATCGCCGCTGTGCAATGCCTTTGCACTTCTGCGGGGGTCCGGCACTGACATGCGGGGCGGGGCGGGATGCTGGGCGTCCTCCCGCATGTCAGTGTGAATGATCGTAGCTGTGCTAAATTTAGCACAGCTACGATCATCTCGGAATGACCCCCTCTGTCCTATGGCCCTCATTCAGGTTGGATCACAAAGAGCGATCCAACCGCAGAAATTACTAAGGCCATGCGGGTGCATTGTCATGGTGACCTGCTGTACCTGTTGACCTTAAGCACTGTCTACCTTTTACCTGTCGACAAGTTGACCATGTCGACCTTGTGTACCTGTCTAGCTAATGCATGTCGACTATAAAAGTTTGGCGTAGACATTGTCATCTTATACACTGGAACCCCATTAGAATCAGACGCCTTTAAAATATGTGGTTCTCCAATTAGCAGGATTCTATACCAATCAAGTGCCGCCTTGAAAGCTCTGTTCATATCATCGACAGCCAAAACCACTAGATGTTAAAGTTCAGAGTCGGCATGTTTTTCGCAATTTCAAAGAAAATGAAAAGTAATGAAAAAACGTAACTTGAAAAAAAAAACATGCAGGCACATAATATGTGTATTTAACTGTCTAATTACACTTCTGACCTTTTCATTTGCATTTAATTTCCTTCCTTGACAGTGTCCTCTCCTGGGATGAATTTAAAAAAAGAAAGTAAAAAAAAAAATTGTCTTTTGCATATTAATAGTAAATATCACAGTGAGTACAGTGCTCTTTAATACAACTGTTAGTTCAAAAAAATAGCATATACATATATTTACATGTGTTTGGGGATTGGGGAATTATTTATAATTTTTCAACATGTAGTGGCAATGTACGTGTTCAGCTGTTAATACGTTATATATGCAAATGTGAGTTTACAACATACACCCTTCGTTCACTCAGCAAAACAGGCACACGGGTCCGACAAAAAAAAAAAAAAAGTATATATTCACTGGATACATTCACATATTAACAATGAAAGACAGAACTGTCACTAAATGGAAATTGCCAAAGGCTGAAACTCAAAATGACATTTCAGAAAGGATGTCCTCTCATTCACTCCAGTCCTGAAGGAAGTATTTCGCTTGACTGCAGATAGAGAAAATTGCTTTTTACACACAAGCGACTTTCACTCTCACCAACATTGAATCTGTTTTACCGAATGAAATTGCATTCTGTCCATTTACTCAACACACCGCTTCACCGTCATTTATTTTCATTGTCTCTGTGTACGTTTAGTTGGCGCCATTATTACCTCGCCTATAGTGTACTATCTGTTTAAGTGTTACAGATTAATTTTAGATCTCCCTGTCCCATTGCACTTTATAGATCAGAAGCTGTCACAGTTTGTGCCTTCAGGATTATCACACACAAACAGACGTCAGGTAGGTTCGTTGAGACAGCTTTTTTGGCATAGTAATGATATCGTTGGTTAACCCCTTGGGGTCCAGCCTGCTCACAATGCAGCATCGGCTCCATGTCTTTTAGAGGAGTGGTCAGTGTTGGACCTTAATCATTTCAGGTCATTATTAATGATCATGTCGTCGTTTACGTCGCAACAAGATGTTATTTTCCTCTTCTTTCCGAAAGTGGAAAAACTGTTTTTCTGTTCATAATCCCTGTAAAGCCCCTGCTTGTTGGCCAGTAACGTTGGTGTCCCAGGAATGTACACATTATGTTGATAGTCCAGTGTTGGCACGTGTTGCTGAAACGGTACACCATACTTGGGGCTCCAAACTCCGTTTGACGTCGGCGGCGTCTTTTTTATGTCTGTGGAAACAGGAAAATAAACTTGAGGTCAACAGTGGTCACCAAATAAATTAGACAATTGTTTTGTGTCGAGAGTATCAGGGGTTTCGAAGATGAGAGTTCGTCAAAACAAAAGGTGAATTTCCTAGCTGTCTTTCTCTCTACCTTAATAAGTGCTAGAAATCTCTTCTTTTTACGGCTGAACAAATCTGTCTACTCTCTCCAATTTCACATATGGCACATAACAAATAATTAGGTAATTAGGAAAACAAAATAAAATGATGCTGGAATAGTAATAAAAATGTAATAAAAATAATACGAGTTCAAGTTTCTCAAAGATATACATATCATAGTTTAACACATATGAAAGTCAAATAAAAGTGTGGGAGAAGGTTATTGCTGTTTTAGGGATCATTCTTCAGCTGTTCTAGTAAGTCTGGAATAAGCAGCTTGTGGTAGACACTAGAGAAGGGGGTCAATACAACAGCAGAGCGCCAAACATGACCCCATGGCCAGATGTCATTGAATGGTGTGGATGGATAGGATAGACATTTAATGTTAAACTACAGCTGAATTAAGCTGGCTAGCATCGAGAAAAGCCACGGGTCGCTGTTTTTTTGTGCATGTGCAAACGATCACAATATTTTTTCATCTAATTCTAATTTTGATGGCCATCTAAACTTTCCATGGTGGAAGCCAACTCATCATTTGATGACAGGCTTCCGATGTCGCATCCCTAGAACAGGCACAGCATTATCCCACCAATAAAATGGCTGCCTCCAGTCCTGGAGACATATTTACTCTGACACATGCACCATCAGTATTTTTCGATGGAACTGACTTTGATTCTTTGTTCCGTGCCCGGTAAGTACATCATTAGGCATCTGATTTTTTTCACTTCATCACCGGTGGGCTGAGTGTCCATGAATAAACTCTTGCCTTCCAGATATATTGCATCAATATGATGCGATCTTTTATGATAACTGACAGCAGCCACTACTTCTTTATGGGGTGGTATTCAGTATGCCGGCTGTTGGTATCCCGGCGCACAGTATACCGACGCCAGAATCCTGACACCCGGCATACCGACACCTACTGTATTCTCCCTCTTGGGGGTCCACGACCCCCCTGGAGGGAGAATAAATATGCATGCCACCGTGCCCGCAAGGGGCTCATTTGTGCTCGCCCCACTGTCGGCATTCCGACGGTCGGGATCCCGGCATCGGTATGCTGGGCGCCAGGAACACTGCCGCCGGCAAGTCTCTTTATGAATGGAGCTCCTTAACGTTATATATTTCACCTTGTCTTGTACCCCCTCCCATCCTATTCAGACATTGATGATTGAAAAATCCCCGACTCTCCAATCCTGATAATTTTTTGGTCGGAATCGGAAAATCGAGGATTTCCAATATATTGAATTTCCCGATCCTCGGGAGAACCGAGAATTGCCCAGATGCCTGCCAGATGTTTCAGCCAATTCAGTTTATTTACTCATTCAATAATTTGCATATTTTGAGTTGTGCAACATGGAGTTGTGCGATTACTGTCTGACTCTGCATGTGTTACATTCGCACTGCAAATGCGCGGTGATTCGCTAGCAATGGCGGTTGCAGACAGGAATTATTTTGTAAAGTAATGGACAGGAAGGGACCATTTGTGGGAGGTAACGCTGAGTCGTTTGCATTCTTTTACACCTACGAGATCGCCACTGCAAATGCATCAGTGTACAACTCGGAAACAGGCCCAATATGTGAGAATGCCCATTCCCTCCCACGTTCCGCCCCTCTGATCATAAGGCCTGCATAGGTGAATAGGTGTGCTATATACGCTGGCATAGTGCACAAGCTGATCAGTCCTTCACTGCCTACTGCCGCCCCCTTCCCGCTCCAAATGGCATCAGACTGTCAATCACTGAGAGTCTGCTGCTGATCTGGGCCCATCGTCGCAAGACCCGTTCGCACATGCGCACAGTACCAATAATGATTATAATCCTTGCTGCATGAAATGCTACTCCAACCACATCTGAATACCCCCATTGTGTATCCCATGCTGTAATGAATATACTATTTACCGGATGCGGTTACTTTACCGGTGCTCGGGATCCCACGGTCATCATGGCGATGTCGGGATTTCAAATGCTAAAAATGCCAGCAGTCGGAATGCCGACCCACAGGGTCTATTCCCACTTGTGGGTGTCCACAAAACCCATAGAGTGGGAACAGAACCTGTGGTGAGTGCGTTCGCCCCCCATTCTGCGGCCGGGATCCCAGCAGTCGGCGTAACATACCCAACCCCTATCTACATTACCTGATGTGGGTCACAATATTTAGCATTTTGGGCAGTGTTATCTCCCATTGGTACTAATCTTTTGTATTTTCCTAAATGCCTTTTTTCCAATGTGTGCTCATTTCCTTGTTCATAGGTAGAAGTAACCTGATTAATGGGTGCACTGCTTAGGGATGCATGTAACACCTGTGTCCTTACAAACATACCAGTGACTAAGAAGAACACACATAACGTACAAACCACATCAGGGCTCCTGTCTGCGTCCATGTGTAAACTGTGCATTCAATCAATAAGGCTTCCTGAGTGCAGATTTAACTCTTTCCCTTGCACCCGTCTTGTTGTACGGACCTGCCTTTGTGATCCAGCACTGGGATTTGCTCCACATTACAGCAGCTGAGCTTAGTGCTCTGTATCATCGTTGCAGGGTTGAATGATTCTCATTCATCTCATAGGGCCAGAGACTAACATGAAAGCAAACTTCATCACGGTGTTGCAAATATTACGAAAGGGCCATTATATGTAACTAATTGCTTTCATTTATGCATTACACATGGATATAAATATGAAATATGTTAACGTGCATTAATATACATATTAATTGCTATTAGCCTTTTGTTCGCATTAGCTGTTCTCTGCATATATTAAGGATGTGCTCTGTATGGCAATTAGAATTGGAGCTTATCGTGGTTACATGTTATAAGGTCCTAAAATATGAACATCTACTGGCATCCTATTTTTGCAGTGATGTATATAGAAAAATCACGGATTCCGAAACACGGAACAGACAGACAGGGTGGATACCACAAGCCAGGATGGCTATGAGGCTGGGGGTCTCATTAAGACTTTGGTGTCAAAGGATACAAATTTGTACACAAACTATATCACAATGCAAGAGGTTTTTGGATTTGTTTCTTTCTTTCTTTTTTTTTTTTTTTTTGGGGGGGGGGGGGGGGGGTTGGGGTGTTGTAGCCTGTTTTTAGGTGAAGGGCAAAAACACCAGCCAACTGTATTTTTCAGCTGCAATTTGTAGGTACGACGAGTTCCAAATCTTGATCTATCCACAAATTTCCAATCTGTTTTACCAAACGTGGATTCAGAGCCGGCCCTGGCCAATATGATGCCCTAGGCAAGATTTTGGCTGGTGCCCCCTAGCACCACCACTGGTTCCGCCTCTAACCTTGCACCTCTTTCCCAGCACCATCACTCCTCATCCATAGCAGTCCTTATTTTGGGGTTTGTACCCCCTATATTTTAAATAGGAACAGTTCGCACATTTGGCGCACAGCCCAAAAAGGGGTGTGTTTTTGCTGGCAAGGGGCATGGCCACACAATAGTAACCCCAATTACAATTACGCCACACAGTACTGCAACTTTATTCACATTTGATCATGCGATAGTGTCCATAATTCATATTACATCCCACAGTAGTATCACTTTACCTTATAAACGTTACTCCTCACAGTAGAGCCCCTTAATCACATTACATCACACTGAATTGCTCCTTATTCATATTATACCACACCCTATTGCTCTTTATTCACATTAGACGACACAGTAGTGCCCTTTCTATATACAACGCCACATAGTAGAGCACCTTATACACATAATGCCACACAGTAATGCCCCTTACACATATGAGACACATTATTAATGTCCTTATAAACATAATGCGCCTTACACATTAGGACAACCTTTATTAATGCCCTTTTACACCTAATGTCCCTTACACATATGCCGCACATTATTAATGTCCTTATACACATAATGACACACATAGTGCCCCCTACACATTTGCTGCACATTATTAGTGCCCCTATACACATAATGACACACATACAGTAGTACCCTGTTACACATATGCCGAACATTATTAATGTCCTTATACACATGACACACATACAGTAGTGCCCCTTACACATATGTTGCACATTATTAATGCATTTTTACATGAGACACATAATGCTTCTTACACATATTCTGAACACTACTGCACAACCAACCTACTCACATGCACACAACACTCACACTGCCACTAACACTGTGACCTCTGCCTCTGCTTGAATACAGATGTGTCCTCATAAATCTTGCCTCAATGCTAACGTCGGGCACATTTTTTTTAATGAAAATGCATCTTATTTGCATTGCTATGTGGCTAGGATGCACAAGCAGCTTCTGCTGATTAAAATGATATGCAGCATGCCTATATACTGTGTGAGACTGTGGCTGTATCTGCATATGAAATGCTACACACAGAATATAGGCATGCCGCATGTCATTTTAATCAGCAGAAACTGATGATGCCCCTAGGCATATCAAATGCCCTAGGCAATTGCCTAGTTTGCCTATGCCTATGGCCGGCTCTGCGTGGCTTTGCCAAGGGTGCACCTTCCAGATGGATTAACTTGTAGCTTTAAATGAGGTCATAGGTGAGGGGATTAGTCATAGGTGCAGGGATTAATTTATCTCTTCCACCATGAGAAATGTGCCAATGGGGTCATATAATCATCACTGCAGCATATTGGAGAATTGTCCTACCCCTACAACCACCCAACTCATAACCTCATCTTATGGTATTTATTCTATATTAAATAAGTACGCTTCTATCTCTGTGTCAGATTTTTTATAAAAATGTAAATTGTTACATTCATATGTAGATTAACTTTTGTTTATGGTTAATTTGCTGGTTCAGAAATGTTTAGTCTAACACTGAAATAAAGTACTCATTTGTCATTTCATTGGGCATACTGTATATAAATCAAAACATATTGGAGGCTCTAAATTGGGATGACTCTGCTTCCAAATTGACCTATAACACCAGTAAGACATGCCTTTTTTAAGGTAATAAAGGTAAGGTCATAAAATAAACACTGCCTCTATGGATTTTCTTAATGACCTTAAGTCAAAAGTCACTTATTTTGAATTTTTCTCTGACGTCCTAAGTGGATGCTGGGACTCCGTAAGGACCATGGGGAATAGCGGCTCCGCAGGAGACTGGGCACAACTATAAAGAAAGCTTTACGTCTAACTGGTGTGCACTGGCTCCTCCCACTATGACCCTCCTCCAGACTTCAGTTAGAATCTTGTGCCCGGCTGAGCTGGATGCACACTAGGGGCTCTCCTGAGCTCCTAGAAAGAAAGTATATTTTAGGTTTTTTATTTTACAGTGAGATCTGCTGGCAACAGACTCACTGCAGCGAGGGACTAAGGGGAGAAGAAGCGAACCTACCTAACTGGTGGTAGCTTGGGCTTCTTAGGCTACTGGACACCATTAGCTCCAGAGGGATCGACCACAGGACCCGACCTCGATGTTCGGTCCCAGAGCCGCGCCGCCGGCCCCCTTACAGAGCCAGAAGCAAGAAGTGTTCCGGAAAATCGGCGGCAGAAGACTTCTGTCTTCAACAAGGTAGCGCACAGCACTGCAGCTGTGCGCCATTGCTCCTCATGCACACCTCACACTCCGGTCACTGATGGGTGCGGGGCGCTGGGGGGAGGCGCCCTGAGGGCAATATAATACACCTTGGCTGGCAAATCTACACCATATATAGTCAGGAAGGCTATATAGGTGTAAAAATACCCCTGCCAGAATTCCAGAAAAAGCGGGAGAAGTCCGCCGGAAAAGGGGCGGGGCTATCTCCCTCAGCACACTGGCGCCATTTTTCCCTCACAGCTCCGCTGGAAGGACGCTCCCTGGCTCTCCCCTGCAGTGTCAAGCTACATAAGGGTAAAAAAGAGAGGGGGGGCACTAAATTTAGGCGCAGTATATATAATATAAGCAGCTATAAGGGAAAAAACACTCATTTATAGTGGGATCCCTGTGTTATATAGCACTCTGGTGTGTGCTGGCATACTCTCTCTCTGTCTCCCCAAAGGGCTTTGTGGGGTCCTGTCCTCTGTCAGAGCATTCCCTGTGTGTATGCGGTGTGTCGGTACGGCTGTGTCGACATGTTTGATGAGGAGGCTTATGTGGAGGCGGAGCAAATGCCGATAAATGTGATGTCACCCCCTGCGGGGACGACACCTGAGTGGATGGTTCTGTGGAAGGAATTACGCGACAGTGTCGACTCCTTGCATAAAAGGTTTGACGACATACCAAATATGGGACAGCCGGCTTCTCAGCCTGTGCCTGCCCAGGCGTCTCAAAAGCCATCAGGGGCTTTAAAACGCCCGCTACCTCAGATGGCAGACACAGATGTCGACACGGATACTGACTCCAGTGTCGACGACGATGAGACTAATGTATCTTCCAATAGGGCCACACGTTATATGATTGAGGCAATGAAAAATGTGTTGCATATTTCTGATGTTACCCCGGGTACCACAAAAAAGGGTATTATGTTTGGAGAGAAAAAACTACCAGTTGTTTTTCCTTCATCTGAGGAATTAAATGAAGTGTGTGAAGAAGCGTGGGCTTCCCCCGATAAGAAACTGGTAATTTCTAAGAGGTTACTAATGGCGTACCCTTTCCCGCCGGAGGATAGGTCACGTTGGGAAACATCCCCTAGGGTGGATAAAGCGCTCACACGCTTGTCAAAGAAGGTGGCACTACCGTCTCCGGATACGGCCGCCCTGAAGGAATCTGCTGATATAAAGCAGGAGGCTATCCTGAAGTCTATATATACACTAGAGATGAGCGGGTTCGGTTTCTCTGAATCCGAACCCGCCAGAACTTCATGTTTTTTTTCACGAGTCCGAGCGACTCGGATCTTCCCGCCTTGCTCGGTTAACCCGAGCGCGCCCGAACGTCATCATGACGCTGTCGGATTCTCGCGAGGCTCGGATTCTATCGCGAGACTCGGATTCTATATAAGGAGCCGCGCGTCGCCGCCATTTTCACACGTGCATTGAGATTGATAGGGAGAGGACGTGGCTGGCGTCCTCTCCGTTTAGACACTTGATTTACTAATTTTGGGGAGCATTTGGAGTACTCAGTAGTGTACAGTGCAGAGTTTTGCTGATAGTGACCAGTGACCACCACTTTTATTTATAATCCGTTCTCTGCCTGAAAAAAGCGATACACAGCACACAGTGACTCAGTCACATACATACCATATCTGTGTGCACTGCTCAGGCTCAGGCCAGTGTGCTGCATCATCTATATATATTATATATCTGTCTGACTGCTCAGCTCACACAGCTTATAATTGTGGGGGAGACTGGGGAGCACTACTGCAGTGCCAGTTATAGGTTATAGCAGGAGCCAGGAGTACATAATATTATATTAAAATTAAACAGTGCACACTTTTGCTGCAGGAGTGCCACTGCCAGTGTGACTAGTGACCAGTGACCTGACCACCAGTATATAATATTAGTAGTATACTATCTCTTTATCAACCAGTCTATATTAGCAGCAGACACAGTACAGTGCGGTAGTTCACGGCTGTGGCTACCTCTGTGTCGGCACTCGGCAGCCCGTCCATAATTGTATATACCAGTGACCTAACCGTGGTTTTTTTTTCTTTCTTTATACATACATACTAGTTACGAGTATACTATCTCTTTATCAACCAGTCTATATATTAGCAGCAGACACAGTACAGTGCGGTAGTTCACGGCTGTGGCTACCTCTGTGTCGGCACTCGGCAGCCCGTCCATAATTGTATATACCAGTGACCTAACCGTGGTTTTTTTTTCTTTCTTTATACATACATACTAGTTACGAGTATACTATCTCTTTATCAACCAGTCTATATATTAGCAGCAGACACAGTACAGTGCGGTAGTTCACGGCTGTGGCTACCTCTGTGTCGGCACTCGGCAGCCCGTCCATAATTGTATATACCAGTGACCTAACCGTGGTTTTTTTTTCTTTCTTTATACATACATACTAGTTACGAGTATACTATCTCTTTATCAACCAGTCTATATATTAGCAGCAGACACAGTACAGTGCGGTAGTTCACGGCTGTGGCTACCTCTGTGTCGGCACTCGGCAGCCCGTCCATAATTGTATACTAGTATCCAATCCATCCATCTCCATTGTTTACCTGAGGTGCCTTTTAGTTGTGCCTATTAAAATATGGAGAACAAAAATGTTGAGGTTCCAAAATTAGGGAAAGATCAAGATCCACTTCCACCTCGTGCTGAAGCTG
Source organism: Pseudophryne corroboree (assembly GCF_028390025.1). NCBI lineage: Eukaryota > Metazoa > Chordata > Amphibia > Anura > Myobatrachidae > Pseudophryne > Pseudophryne corroboree. The sequence goes on along the minus strand of NC_086449.1, from coordinate 790,250,093 downwards.
CTGCCACTAGTCATGGCCGAGACGATGAAATGCCAGCAACGTCGTCTGCCAAGGCCGATGCCCAATGTCATAGTACAGAGCATGTCAAATCCAAAACACCAAATATCAGTAAAAAGCCTCTTTTTTTCTTTGCGTCATGTGCTGTTTGGGGAGGGTTTTTTGGAAGGGACATCCTGCGTGACACTGCAGTGCCACTCCTAGATGGGCCCGGTGTTTGTGTCGGCCACTAGGGTCGCTTATCTTACTCACACAGCGACCTCGGTGCAAATTTTAGGACTAAAAATAATATTGTGAGGTGTGAGGTATTCAGAATAGACTGAAAATGAGTGTAAATTATGGTTTTTGAGGTTAATAATACTTTGGGATCAAAATGACCCCCAAATTCTATGATTTAAGCTGTTTTTTAGTGTTTTTGGAAAAAAACACCAGAATCCAAAACACACCCGAATTCGACAAAAATAATTCGGTGAGGTTTTGCCAAAACGCGTTCGAACCCAAAACACGGCCGCGGAACCGAACCCAAAACCAAAACACAAAACCCGAAAAATTTCAGGCGCTCATCTCTAATATACACACACAGGTGTTATACTGAGACCAGCTATTGCTTCAGCATGGATGTGCAGTGCTGCAGCTGCGTGGTCAGATTCCCTGTCGGAAAATATTGATACCCTAGACAGGGACACTATGGCCCTCATTCCGAGTTGTTCGCTCGCAAGGCGAATGTAGCAGAGTTACACACGCTAAGCCGCCGCCTACTGGGAGTGAATCTTAGCTTCTTAAAATTGCGACCGACGTACGCGCAATATTGCGATTACAAACGAGTTAGCAGTTTCTGAGTAGCTTCAGACTTACTCTGCCTGTGCGATCAGTTCAGTGCTTTTCGTTCCTGGCTGACGTCATAAACACACCCAGCGTTCGCCCAGGCACTCCCACCGTTTCTCCGGCCACTCCTGCGTTTTTTCCGGAAACGGTAGCGTTTCCAGCCACACGCCCCTAAAACGCCGTGCATCCGCCCAGTAAAACCCATTTCCTGTCAATCACAATGCGAACGTCGGAGCGATGAAAATGCCGTGAGTAAACTTACTTTCATCATAGTAAAGTTACTTGGCGCAGTCGCAGTGCGAACATTGCGCATGCGCACTAAGAGAATTCTCACTGCGATGCGATGAAAAACTCCGAGCGAACAACTCGGAATGAGGGCCCATATTGCTAACCGTAGAGCATATTAAAGACGCACTCTTATACATGAGGGATGCACAGAGGGATATTTGCCGTCTGGCATCTAAAATAAGTGCAATGTCCATTTCTGCCAGGAGAGGGTTATGGACTCGGCAGTGGACAGGAGATGCAGCTTCTAAAAGGCACATGGAAGTTTTGCCTTATAAGGGTGAGCAGTTGTTCGGGGATGGTCTCTCGGACCTCGTTTCCACAGCAACAGCTGGGAAGTCTACATTTTTACCCCATGTTCCCTCACAGCCAAAGAAAGCACCGTATTATCAGGTACAGTCCTTTCGGCCCAATAAGGGCAAGCGGGTTAAAGGCGCGTCCTTTCTGCCCAGAGGCAGAGGTAGAGGGAAAAAGCTGCAGCATACAGCCAGTTCCCAGGAGCAAAAGTCCTCCCCCGCTTCCTCTAAGTCCACAGCATGACGCTGGGGCTCCACAGGCGGAGCCAGGTACAGTGGGGGCCCGTCTCAAAAATTTCAGCGATCAGTGGGCTCGCTCACGGGTGGATCCCTGGATCTTTCAAGTAGTATCTCAGGGGTACAAGCTGGAATTCGAGACGTCTCCCCCCCGCCGTTTCCTCAAGTCTGCCTTGCCAACAAATCCCTCAGGCAGGGAGGCAGTGTTAGAGGCAATTCACAAGCTGTATTCCCAGCAGGTGATAGTAAAGGTGCCCCTACTTCAACAAGGACGGGGTTACTATTCCACAATGTTTGTGGTACCGAAACCGGACGGTTCGGTGAGACCCATTTTAAATTTGAAATCCTTGAACACATATATAAAAAAATTCAAGTTCAAGATGGAATCGCTCAGGGCGGTTATTGCAAGCCTGGACGAGGGGGATTACATGGTATCACTGGACATCAAGGATGCTTACCTGCATGTCCCCATTTACCATCCTCACCAGGAGTACCTCGGATTTGTGGTACAGGATTGTCATTACCAATTCCAGACGTTGCCGTTTGGTCTATCCACGGCTCCGAGGGTATTTACCAAGGTAATGGCCGAAATGATGATACTCCTTCGAAAAAAGGGAGTTATAATTATCCCGTACTTGGACGATCTCCTGATAAAGGCGAGGTCCAGGGAGCAGTTGTTGGTCGGGGTAGCACTATCTCGGGAGGTGCTACAACAGCACGGCTGGATTCTAAATATTCCAAATTCACAGCTGGTCCCTACGACACGTCTACTGTTCCTGGGGATGGTTCTGGACACAGAACAGAAAAAAGTGTTTCTCCCGGAGGAAAATGCCAAGGAGCTGTCATCTCTAGTCAGAGGCCTCCCAAAACCAAAACAGGTGTCGGTGCATCACTGCACGCGGATCCTGGGAAAGATGGTAGCTTCCTACGAAGCAATTCCATTCGGCAGGTTCCATGCAAGAACCTTTCAGTGGGACCTGTTGGACAAGTGGTCCGGATCGCATCTTCAGATGCATCGGCTGATAACCCTGTCTCCGAGGACCAGGGTGTCTCTGCTGTGGAGGCTGCAAAGTGCTCATCTTCAAGAGGGCCGCAGATTCGGCATACAGGACTGGGTCCTGGTGACCACGGATGCCAGCCTTCGGGGCTGGGGGGCAGTCACACAGGGAAGAAACTTCCAAGGACTATGGTCAAGTCAGGAGACTTCCCTACATATAAATATTCTGGAACTGAGGGCCATTTACAATGCCCTAAGTCAGGCAAAACCCCTGCTTCAAAACCAGCCGGTACTGATCCAGTCAGACAACATCACGGCAGTCGCCCATGTTAACCGACAGGGCGGCACAAGAAGCAGGACGGCGATGGCAGAAGCAACAAGGATTCTCCAATGGGCGGAAAATCACGTGTTAGCACTGTCAGCAGTGTTCATTCCGGGAGTGGACAACTGGGAAGCAGACTTCCTCAGCAGACACGACCTCCACCCGGGAGAGTGGGGACTTCATCCGGAAGTCTTCCAACTGATTGTAAACCGTTGGGAAAGGCCACAGGTGGACATGATGGCGTCCCGCCTAAACAAAAAGCTAGGAAGATATTGCGCCAGGTCGAGAGACCCTCAGGCGATAGCTGTGGACGCTCTAGTGACACCGTGGGTGTACCGGTCGGTTTATGTGTTCCCTCCTCTTCCTCTCATACCAAAGGTACTGAGGATAATAAGGAGAAGAGGAGTAAGAACTATTCTCAGTGTTCCGGATTGGCCAAGAAGAGCTTGGTACCCGGAACTTCAAGAAATGATCTCAGAGGGCCCATGGCCTCTGCCGTTCAGACAGGACCTGCTGCAGCAGGGGCCCTGTCTGTACCAAGACTTACCGCGGCTGCGTTTGACGGCATGGCGGTTGAACACCGGATCCTGAAGGAAAAGGGCATTCCGGAGGAAGTCATTCCTACGCTGATTAAAGCTAGGAAAGAAGTTACCGCAAACCATTATCACCGCATTTGGCGAAAATATGTTGCGTGGTGTGAGGCCAGGAAGGCCCCAACGGAGGAATTTCAGCTGGGCCGTTTTCTGCACTTCCTACAGTCAGGGGTGACTATGGGCCTAAAATTGGGTTCCATTAAGGTCCAGATTTCGGCTCTATCGATTTTCTTCCAGAGAGAACTGGCTTCACTACCTGAAGTTCAGACTTTTGTTAAGGGAGTGCTGCATATTCAGCCCCCTTTTGTGCCTCCAGTGGCACCTTGGGATCTCAACGTGGTGTTGGATTTCCTAAAGTCACATTGGTTTGAGCCACTAAAAACCGTGGAATTGAAATATCTCACGTGGAAAGTGGTCATGTTGTTGGCCTTGGCTTCGGCCAGGCGTGTATCAGAATTGGCGGCTTTGTCATGTAAAAGCCCTTATCTGATTTTACTTATTGATAGGGCAGAATTGAGGACTCGTCCCCAGTTTCTCCCTAAAGTGGTATCAGCTTTTCATCTGAACCAACCTATCGTGGTGCCTGCGGCTACTAAAGACTTGGAGGCTTCCAAGTTGTTGGACGTAGTCAGGGCCCTGAAAATCTATGTTTCCAGGACAGCTGGAGTCAGAAAGACTGACTCGCTATTTATCCTGTATGCGCCCAACAAGTTGGGTGCACCTGCTTCAAAGCAGATTATTGCTCGCTGGATCTGTAGTACGATTCAGCTTGCACATTCTTCGGCTGGACTGCCGCTTCCTAAATCAGTGAAAGCCCATTCCACAAGGAAGGTGGGCTCTTCTTGGGCGGCTGCCCGAGGGGTCTCGGCTTTACAACTTTGCCGAGCAGCTACTTGGTCGGGGTCGAACACATTTGCTAAATTCTACAAGTTTGACACCCTGGCTGAGGAGGACCTAGAGTTTGCCCATTCGGTGCTGCAGAGTCATCCGCACTCTCCCTCCCGTTTGGGAGCTTTGGTATAATCCCCATGGTCCTTACGGAGTCCCAGCATCCACTTAGGACGTCAGAGAAAATAAGATTTTACTCACCGGTAAATCTATTTCTCGTAGTCCGTAGTGGATGCTGGGCGCCCATCCCAAGTGCGGATTGTCTGCAATACTTGTATATAGTTATTGTTTAACTAAAGGGTTATTGTTGAGCCATCTGTTGAGAGGCTCAGTTGTTGTCATACTGTTAACTGGGTATTGTATCACGAGTTATACGGTGTGATTGGTGTGGCTGGTATGAGTCTTACCCGGGATTCAAAATCCTTCCTTATTGTGTCAGCTCTTCCGGGCACAGTATCCTAACTGAAGTCTGGAGGAGGGTCATAGTGGGAGGAGCCAGTGCACACCAGTTAGACCTAAAGCTTTCTTTATAGTTATGCCCAGTCTCCTGCGGAGCCGCTATTCCCCATGGTCCTTACGGAGTCCCAGCATCCACTACGGACTACGAGAAATAGATTTACCGGTGAGTAAAATCTTATTATCACCGCATTTGGCGAAAATATGTTGCGTGGTGTGAGGCCAGGAAGGCCCCAACGGAGGAATTTCAGCTGGGCCGTTTTCTGCACTTCCTACAGTCAGGGGTGACTATGGGCCTAAAATTGGGTTCCATTAAGGTCCAGATTTCGGCTCTATCGATTTTCTTCCAGATAGAACTGGCTTCACTACCTGAAGTTCAGACTTTTGTTAAGGGAGTGCTGCATATTCATCCCCCTTTTGTGCCTCCAGTGGCACCTTGGGATCTCAACGTGGTGTTGGATTTCCTAAAGTCACATTGGTTTGAGCCACTTAAAACCGTGGAATTTAAATATCTCACGTGGAAAGTGGTCATGTTGTTGGCCTTGGCTTCGGCCAGGCGTGTATCAGAATTGGCGGCTTTGTCATGTAAAAGCCCTTATCTGATTTTCCATATGGATAGGGCAGAATTGAGGACTCGTCCCCAGTTTCTCCCTAAGGTGGTATCAGCTTTTCATCTGAACCAACCTATCGTGGTGCCTGCGGCTACTAAAGACTTGGAGGCTTCCAAGTTGTTGGACGTAGTCAGGGCCCTGAAAATCTATGTTTCCAGGACAGCTGGAGTCAGAAAGACTGACTCGCTATTTATCCTGTATGCGCCCAACAAGTTGGGTGCACCTGCTTCAAAGCAGACTATTGCTCGCTGGATCTGTAGTACGATTCAGCTTGCACATTCTGCGGCTGGACTGCCGCATCCTAAATCAGTGAAAGCCCATTCCACGAGGAAGGTGGGCTCTTCTTGGGCGGCTGCCCGAGGGGTCTCGGCTTTACAACTTTGCCGAGCAGCTACTTGGTCGGGGTCAAACACATTTGCTAAATTCTACAAGTTTGACACCCTGGCTGAGGAGGACCTAGAGTTTGCCCATTCGGTGCTGCAGAGTCATCCGCACTCTCCCGCCCGTTTGGGAGCTTTGGTATAATCCCCATGGTCCTTACGGAGTCCCAGCATCCACTTAGGACGTCAGAGAAAATAAGAATTTACTCACCGGTAATTCTATTTCTCGTAGTCCGTAGTGGATGCTGGGCGCCCATCCCAAGTGCGGATTGTCTGCAATACTTGTATATAGTTATTGTTTAACTAAAGGGTTATTGTTGAGCCATCTGTTGAGAGGCTCAGTTGTTGTCATACTGTTAACTGGGTATTGTATCACGAGTTATACGGTGTGATTGGTGTGGCTGGTATGAGTCTTACCCGGGATTCAAAATCCTTCCTTATTGTGTCAGCTCTTCCGGCACAGTATCCTAACTGAAGTCTGGAGGAGGGTCATAGTGGGAGGAGCCAGTGCACACCAGTTAGACCTAAAGCTTTGTTTATAGTTGTGCCCAGTCTCCTGCGGAGCCGCTATTCCCCATGGTCCTTACGGAGTCCCAGCATCCACTACGGACTACGAGAAATAGAATTACCGGTGAGTAAATTCTTATTTTCTTTATTTGCAAGCAGATGCCACATCCTGATATTGAGGAGAATGCAATACAAGAGCACACAATACATCCAGTCCAATTCATTAGCAGTAGCTATCACAGCAAGGCCCCTCTTGGCATTAATGCTATGTGGGTGCGAAAGAGTTAATCGAGACAAATCCACTAGATCTCTATAGAAATTACTAAAAATCTCCAAAACTATATTTCACAATTGCTGAGATTTGTTCAAAAGCTGACACTCTGAGGAAGTATCCTGTTATCCCTGATTTATCCATAAATGGAATCAAAACCTAATATAATTAGAGTTAATGTACGCCAAACAATTCTTTGCCTAAATGTAGCTTAAAAAAAATCTAACGTGGATTATTCAAGAAAACAAGGACAGAATATTATTCATTTTGATTTAATATACCAATAAGTCACAATGCCTACTCTATAAAAAAAAATGCTGATAACAATTTATTTAACATAAAGCAGAGATAAAACACAGAGGAGGATATGTAATAAGCCTTGGAGAGTGATAAAAAAAGAGAGATAAAGTAACAGCCAATCAGCTCCTAACTACCATATTACGGGCTGTGTTTGAAAAATGGCAGTTAGGAGCTGATTGGTTGGTAATTTATCTCTCTCTACTTTATCAGTATCCAAGGCTTAGTACATCTGCCCCACAAATATAAATACTGCACTAATGAACTATTCATCTAAGTACTTCCATTTCATCCCTTTTAAACCTTGTACAGTACTTTCATGGCCATATAATCTTCCTCTGTGATGTTGTGGCTATGGAATTGTCTAGAAATTAAGTACGAACCTACGATGAAAGAGGCAACTTAAATTTTAAAGAAAAAAATAAATAGAAGTAGAGTTATACTTTCAATAATATTTACTCCTACCTCTAACCCCACCCTATGTACTTTACTGTTATGTGTTTATTGTTAACATTGTCCTACACATTCCATCCAGGTTATTCACATCTTCGTAGTCATACACTTTTCCATCAGCTAATGTATGCCTCAGACTGCCAGTCTTATTAAAGATATACATTGTACCGACTAGATATGTACTGTATAGTAGCATTCAATAAATCTCATTGACAGTACACATCTACTTCAATTTGTGTTTTTTTTACTTACACCTATTGCTCCTTCATCATAGGTTAGCGCTTGGAACATATTCCTAATTTCTAGACCACAGGTTCTCAAACTCGGTCCTCAGGACTCCACACGGTTCATTTTTTGCAGGTCACCTGTAGATTTTCAAAATGTGACAGTTGGTGACACACAGTGCAGTTGCTGGGTGACATGGAAAACGTGAACCGTGTGGGGTCCTGAGGACCGAGTTTGAGAACCACTGTTCTAGACAATATGAAGGTTGTTTCTTCTATCCCAAGCAACTTCGAATAACAGGGCTAACCAATACTTTAGCACGTCTGCAGGCTATGTTAGGGCTATAGAATTGTGTTGGTATACTACACTGATTTACAACCATTTTATTCCTCATTTTTCCAAGAAACTTTCTAACAATGTGTTCAATAAATACAGTATAATTCTCTATTTAAAACTGATATGGCATTAATTCCATTAAACATAGTATGATGTTTATGCACATATGCATATGAAACATAACTATGTATGTATATGGACTCCTTGAAGGTAAACACTATCATTGTAGGTTCCTTATGGTGCATGCATACAGCATGTGCTGTTGCTTTCAGTAGTTTCCACATTTATACAGATGCCTATTCAAATATGGAAAATGCTGCGTATTTGACCCATTTTATCCATAAGGATTATAAACTGAACATGGTGTGACCCCATAGCAGTCTTTAAAGCCTAAGGAACTTCAAGCTTTTAGGATCTGTAAACAGGGTAATAAACAGAAGAAATGACTGCCTGTTAGTGACACGGTCACCAGGCATCTTGGAATTAACAATCCATGACCAGGTGACCAAGGGCTTAGGGAGGACGGTTCCGGTGGAGCGTAAGTCCCAGGCGCCGGAAATGTGTAAGCGTCACTGGTACAGGGGGTGTTACGCATGTAAGCATCACTGCTACAGGGGGCGTTACGCGTGTAAGCGCCACTGCAACAGAGGGCATTACGTGTGTAAGCGTCACTGCTACAGGGGGCATTACGTGTAAGTGTCACTGCTACAGAGGGCATTACGTGTGTAAGCGTCACTGCTACAGGGGGCACTACATGTAAGCGTCACTGCTACAGGGGGCATTACATGTGTAAGCATCACTGGTACAGGGGGCTTTATGTGTAAGTGTCACTGGCACATGGGGAGTTACATGTGTAAGCGTCACTGCTACAGGGGGCGTTACGTGTGTGGAGGTTATTGTGTTTTTTTTCCCTGTGGGGTTTAATGCTTTTTTCTCTGTCGGGAACTATGTGTTTGTGTGTATATGAAGGGGGGCACCGTGACGTGAGCTTGCTCCGGGAGCCATGGCTCCACGCTACACCTCTGCAGGTGACATAAAACTGGCCTCTGACTCTTACATCAGCACAAATTATCCTCTTGGTTGCTTCCACCCAGTGCCAATCATGTTATGTAAAGCCACTTCAGATTTTAGGATTGATCATGACCACATTAATATATCATTTTCTTATTTATCCTGATTAAGATATATAAATAACATTAGCCTTCAATTCTGATTTACTGTAATAGACTGGACAGATTGAGTCCTCCTGTGCAGTAGGTGGCACCAGACCTGAATCTACATCTTACCGCAACCTAGAAATAGGAAGCTACCAAAGACCTGGACTTACTGTATGTAGCACTTTCTCATTTGAGCCTGGTTGCAGTGTCTACACTCACCTAAACAGTGCAATGTAACCCATTGCTACAGGATACCCAAGAGGACCTGCTACATTTAAAATAATCTCTTGAATAATGACACCATTACAAATATGCACGCATACCAGGGACGTGCAGTCAGAGGAGGCAGTGCATCCCCTGTCACTAATCAGTAAAATAATACAAAGAAGATACTTATGACACATATTCTGTGTCATAAGTATCTTCTTTATTATTTTACTCATCATTATAAGGTGTAAAGTGTGTTTGGGAGGCACCGATCGTGGCGCCTCCTGTTGTGAATGTGGAAAGACATGGGAGCGGGGGGGCGGGCGCGAGCGGGGCCAAGCATTAGGCAGGAAAAGCCCACTGAAATTACATGGGAAAGCGGCACCATTGAGGTGCCGCTTTCATACAGGGACGTGCTTTCAACCTATGAAAGGCTTCACGCCCCTGTGAGTGAGGCCACAGTGATTGGCCAGCGGATCCGTCACTGGATCCGTTGTCAATCACTGTGTGGGCGTCGGTGGCGGCGGAGGTGCGGGCGGCGGAGATGCGGGATGCGGTGGGCCTGGCGGCGGATGTGCGGGCGGCGGTGGGATGCGGCGGTGGCGGCGATGGGACGCGGCAGTCAGGGCCATTCAGCAGCGTTTGGCAGCGGAAGCGGTACCCATTTCAAAAATGGCGCCTCAGCATAATTTTTTTTATTCAAGATGGCCGCCGCGAGGCAGCGGCTGTCAGTCTGACGGCGGAGGAGGAGCAGAGAAGAGCTCCTGAAGAGAGAAGACACCGTGGAAGTCCTGGATGGGCGGCGGCTATGCCAAAGAGCTTAGCAGCTGCCGCCCACCAGGTGAAGACACTGGAAGCCCTGGGAAGGCGGCGGCCATGCAAAAGAGCCTAAAGGCCGCCGCCTCCCAGGTGAAGACGCCATAGGAAGACGCCGGAAGCCCTGGGGGGGTGGCGCCCCCCAGGTGAAGACGCCGGAAGCCCTGGAAAGGCGGCGGCCACGCAAAAGAGCTTAAAGTCGCCGCCCCCAGGTGAAGACCCTGTGTAATAAAACTTTTTTAAAGACAGTGTTGTGTATTTTTTTATATATTTTCTTTACAGGTGGACTACAGGTGCCAGCGGGCCCTTTGTGTCCGGGCATGCTGGCACTTGTGGTTCTCCAAGTGCCAGCATGGTGGGGCAGGCTTGCTGGGACCTGTAGGCCACCTGTAAAGAACAATATTAGCATACAATGAACCCCGCACCCACCGCCACCAGGGGTGTGGGACATAGCACTAGGCTATCAGCCCAGTGCTGGTTATTGCTCGGGAGGGGGGACCCCATTTTTATTTTTTGGGGTCCTCACTTCCGAGGAATTCCAGCCCTGGGCTGACTAGCTTGGGGTGGGGGGGCACTTTAATGTAATGGCAGGGGGAACCCACACTGAGTGTCTCCCCTGCTATGGCATTACCCCCCTATCCCCCCTGGCTGGTTCTGCCTGGTGATGGTTTTAGTGGTGTGGGGGGACTGCACTTTTTTTTTTTTCCTCAATGGGGGGGGGGGGGTTAGCTGCCAGTGCCTCCCCAGCCGTTGAGCTCACCACACGTCACTGACGCATACCACTGCTACCAGGGGAAGGGGATAACATCTGTTTATAGTACATATAGCGGATTGAGAAAAAGAGCTATAATCCTCTTATTTACCTAAAGTATGTTCTGTTAATTTTTAAAATGAATTATCCAACATGCCACTTACTCTTCCTAGCTGAACGGTGGCTTGTGAGTTGCAGAGAGGGAATTGAAGATGTACATGTGTTAGTAAGGCAATTATGAGGCAATTATTACAAGATATGATTAGAAATACCAAATGCCCAGAGATAATACAATCATTAATTATCTACAGCAATGTAATAGGTACCATGTTTACTCTGAGGCCGATTTAATTTTCTAAAGGATGCAGATCTAAATGAAGAAAGGCTATCCAAATTAAAATTGTTTACATTACAAAAAAGTAGTCTGAGAGGCGATATAATTACAGTACACTGAGAAATAATGTAATGGACTTTCACTAGAATACTGTATGAGCTATGATATTGGGAACATTACGGACTTTAGTCAGGAATAAAGGCTTCTGTGAAGGGTAAAATTAGACAGCTGTGAAATGCGTTCCTGGTATGTGCGGCAATCGCAGATAAAATCATCTATTTTGTAAAAGGTTAAGTTATACAGCTGCATGCAAAAGTGAATGCACGCCAAGTGGTTGTTACAGGCAGAGATTACATATGCGTCTTCTAATGGGCAACAAACCATCTAAAAATACATTATAAGCAATGCTTTATTTCATGTGCCTTCCTATGATTAACTCCAAACTTTTTCTCATCCTTCCCATCTTTCCCAATATGAAAATCAGGATAACATGCCCTAGGGGCCTAATTCAGACCTGAACGCTGCTGTGCATTTTCGCACAACAGGTGATCAGGTCTGAACTGCGCCTGCTATGAGCATCTCAGCCCAGCGATCGCCTCTGCCTGATTGACAGGCAGAAGCGTTCGCTGGGTGGGAGGGAGGGGGTGGGCCGGTGGCGTTGGGTCGCCGTTTTGGGGGCGCGGTCCGGGCAAAGCAGACGAGCCCGGACTGTGGGGGGGGGGGGCGAGCCCCGGTGGCTGTGTGACATCACATGCTGCTGCTGCGACCCGGAGAGCAACAGGTAGCTCCCTGTCAGCGCGCAGGAGTGCACAGGCAGGGAGCTACTCTTCAGCTACAAAAGCATCGCCGCTGTGTGATGCTTTTGTACCTGTGCGGTGGGGGGCAGAGCCAGACATGCGGGGCTGACTAGCCCTGTGCTGGGCGTCCCCCCACATGTCATGGTGGCTGATCATAGCCGTGCGCTACGATCAAGTCTGAATTAGGCCCTAGGTTGGGTATGTTATGCCGGCTGCTGGGATGCTGACACTGAGATCCCAGCAGCAGAATTCCCGCGGGGAGGCAAAAACAACAAAGCCCCTTGTGGGCTGGCTGCGCTCACCACAGGCTCTATTTCCACTCTATGGGTGTCGTGGATACCCACTAGTGGGAACAGACCCTGTGGTACGGCATTCTGACTGCTGGCATTTTTGCGTTCGGGATCCCGGCGTCGGCATACTGACCGCCGGGATCCCGAGCGCCGGTAACATAACCGCATCCCCATGCCCTTATAAGCAATGCAATGCATTAACATGTCCAACTTTACCCATAAATTGGCCTGGACATGGAATGGAGCAATTATCAGCAGACTACACATGTGCCGCGATCGCAATACGCATGTGCCAGGTTTCCGCTGACATCCCGCTCGCAATGAGGATTTCATGGAGAAGTGATTGACAGGAAGTGACCCTTTGGAGGTGTTAATGGTGAATGGTTGGTGTGTCATGGACTTCTTGAGGCTGCAAGCTCGTACCTGCAAAATCAAGACACCTGCATCTGCACTGCCATGCCCAGACTACATAGTCATAGGCAAACCCTTAAGGCCTGTACACACTGGCCGATATATCGGCCGTTCTCTTGAATGGACGATATATCGCGGGTCCGTCGGCCAGTGTTTACAGCCGATACGTCTGTGAATGCCGTCGTTCACAGACGTATCGCGTCGGCCCCGCAGCACAGCCGACGGCCAATATATCTACCGATATATTGGCGCGTCGCTGTGTGTGTACGGCGGTCAGCCGACCGCCCGTACACATGCTGCGGCGGCCGGCGGTGATTGACAGCTGAACTGGGCGGGCGTGTGTACACGCCCGCCCAATTCATGACGTCAGTCCCCAACGGATCGGGCAGTGTGTATGCTCAAGACACTGCCCGATCCATCCATAGATATATCTGCCGATCAATTGATCGGCAGATATATCTTCCAGTGTGTACCCACCTTTAGCCTTGATGTTCCCTGTATTTGTGCATATGCTACGAATGTGTATGCAGGTGCCAATGAGCCATTCCGTAGCCTAGAAAATCGCACTTGCATCTGCGTACAAACATAAATTAGGCCCACATTCCCTAGTCTGTGAGTTGTACCTCTTTTGTAACAACAACAAAAAAAATTGACTGGTGCAAGAGAAAAAAAATTTTCGGGTGCAAGTCCAAAAGCAGACGCATTTCACAATTATCAGCAGACTGTACATGCACCAGAGGAAGGAACTGCAGACTTTGCATGCGCAGCACCATGCCTACGCACCTTAATGGAGGATACGAGAGTGGATGCATGGCCGATTCTCTCTGTTCATTTGTGGGTGGTCACTGTTTGGAAGCATTGAAAAGATCCTTTTCATGGGCGTGTCATGGGAGTGTTATGCACACGTAGGCTGACTTCTGCACTTGTGTGCAGGACAGAAATGGGATGCCTGTTTGAGACAGATATTTTGCGTCCAGCGTGGGGCAGGGGAATCCTCCGAGACTAATGATTCTATCTGTGGCCAGAAAAACAGTGGGCAATGCGCCCATATACATGATGAGGAATAAAAACTCACATAGGTGGACAGATAGTAGCATTACCATAAGGCAGTAAATTTGACTACAGTGGACGTCCGCACTTTGCATGAGACTCAGAATCAGGCCCTTCGGGTGTTTACAGCCTTCATATACTGTATTTCCATGTAACCCAGCACACAGACTATTGGCAGGGCCAGCCAGCTGGGGCCCTGGTGATGCTGGGGGGGCGTGACCGATTCATAAAGGTGTGGCTACGTCCCCTTTTAAAAATAAACTACTTTCAAAGTGCTGTGAAGCGGTGCTGACCCACACGAGGGTGCCGTACGCCCCTTAGCCAGGGTCAGATTGAGGGGGGGACTATCAGTGTGATCATTCCCCCTACCTGCAGCAGGGTGTGTCGGGCTGGGGAGAGGCTTCTGCCGGCTGACAGGTAGGTGGGGGAGGTACGGGACCTGTTACTTCTCCGGTACCCTACAAGAAGCCCGGGCCCCAGTAATTAGTACCCCTCCCCACATTGTCAGCTGACCACTGACCACATTGACCACTGTCTATTGGAATCCATTATGTTGCAATTCAAATGGACAACCTGTGAGAAATCTGCTTGAAGAATTTTGTAGGACACATTAGTTCACAAGCTAGCAGGTCTACATAGAGACTGCTAATTTCATTGGTGTTATTTATTTATTTTTGGGGGGGGGATGTATCAAGCCTTGGAGAGTGATAAAGTGAAGAAGTTGCCCAAAGTAACCAATCCACTCCTGTCATTTATCTGGCACAGTCTTTGAAATGACAATATGGGGCGGTATTCAATTCTTTTCACCCCCTTCCACATCCGTTCTGTTTCTGCTGACGGGCGTGGTATCATCATTTCAGCTCGCTACCCCTGATGATACCGCGAGGCGCCCTAACCCTTTATGCAGCTGATTACTATGGGCGCGATAAGAGGAATCACTTTAGAAGGGAGATTAGGCATAATATATCATTTGAATACTACCCTTAGAACGCTGATGAGCTGCTCTGGCCAACTTCTCCCCTATATATCACTCTCCAAGGCTTGATACATCTCCCCCAATGTCACACAGGAATATAAAAGTCATGAATATATGACCACATTCAGTGGTCTAGCAGCATACATTAGGTAATCACACACTCCCTATATAATAAAAAGCTAACACTGCTCTTCACCTCTATGGGGGGGAATTCAAGTGTTTTGCGTACCGGCAGCCGCTATATGGCACCCGACGGAGCAATTCAAGTGTTGATCTGTTCAAGTGCGCACAGCCGCCATCCATGACATTACTGTTATGTTGTTCCATCACTTTGACGAGCCGGTAACTAGTTAAAATAATTAGCAAAATTCAAACACCTCCGTCGCATATTATAATCGCACGGAGATAAATATGCGCCCATTCTGAATAATCTCCCGAGGTGACATTTACTCAGAGACAGCCCTGGGCATAGGCAAACTAGGCAAGTGCCTAGGGCATTTGGAATGTCATGGGGCACAAGCAGCTTCTGCTGATTAAAATGATATGCGGCATGCCTATATTCTGTGTGTGACTGTGACCGTATCTGCATACAAAATGCTACGTTACAGTGTATTCCTGGAAATCACTGTCAAGTATTGTAGCATTTCGTATGCAGATACAGCCACAGTCGCACACAGAATATAGGCATGCCGCATATCATTTTAATCAGCAGAAGCTGCTTGTGCATCCTAGCCATATAGCAATGCAAATAAGATGCATTTTCTGCAAATTAGGCATTGCTAGGGGGCACCAGCCAAAATTTGCCTAGGGCATTATATTGGTAAGGGCCGGCTCTGCGATTTACTCAGCAGATAAATGGAGTCTTGTTCTTAAATCCAAGTACTGTAGAGTGAAAACAGGAATATGATTCCCTCTTATTGCACCATTGTATAATCAGCAATTAGCCGAAAGTCCGTTCGCTGAATGTGGATGACAAACATTGCAGGCAAAGTAGTTCAGCAGCATACAGTATGAATGTATTATTAGAAATAATGAAATGCAGGACAGTCTTACTATACATATATATTATAAATAGCAACATATGGCAGAAAATAATTGAGCCCTTAGGGTCAGCCAGAAATATTTCTCGCCATCCACTGAAATGACACACTAATATTTCAGATCACTGTGTGGCTCTATGTTCTACGTTGGTGAAGCTTATCCAATACAGGTTATGTATTGCAAAACTGTTGCTTGTAACTGCCATACTATGGGACTGATTCATGCTTGTAAGAAAAGCAAAAAAGCAAGCAACTGGGCAAAACCATGTTGCAGTGCAGGTGGGGCAGATGTAACATGTGCAGAGAGAGTATGATCTGGGTGGGGTGTGTTCAAACTAAAATCTAAATAGCAGAGTAATAATAAAACTAACATTTGTGGGCTACATGCAAAAGCAGACAGTATTTACCCTGCACAGAAACAATATAAATGTATTTGCTCCACTTGTACGGCAACATGGTTTGTTCCAGACACAAAGTTACTTGCATTTTTCTTTTTTTTGCTTTACTTGCAATCATTAATCTGGACCTATATCCAAACTACGACAAGGATTCAACTGCTCACACAGTGGCCCTCATTCCGAGTTGATCGCTCGCTAGCTGCTTTTAGCAGCAGTGCAAACGCTAGGCCGCCGCCCTCTGGGAGTGTATCTTTGCTTGGGAGAAGTGCGAACAAAAGGATAGCAGATCTGCTCGTAAAAATTTTCATGCAGTTTCTGAGCAGCTCCAAACCAACTCCTACCTTGTGATCACTTCACTCAGTTTAGTTCCTGCTTTGACGTCACAAACACGCCCTGCGTTCGGCCAGCCACTCCCCCATTTCCCCAGGCACGCCTGCGTTTTTACCTGTCACGCCTGCGTTTTTTAGCACACTCCCTGAAAACGTCCAGTTACCACCCAGAAACACCCACTTCCTGTCAATCACTCACTGATCAAAAGAGCGACAGAAAAGCGTCGCTTGACCTTCTGTAAAACTGCATAGTTTTGTGTGAAAGTACTTTGCGCGTTCGTACTGCGGCCCATTCGCATGCGCAGAAATGCTGCTTTTTCACCTAATCGCTACGCTGCGACCGAAAGCAGCTAGTGATCAACTCGGAATGAGGGCCAATGTGCATTGATTGAGTCTTAAGAATTAAACTCTTACGCGTTTCACAGCTAGAACCAATTTCATCAGGGAAGAAATAGTAAAAAATTTATATAGGTGTACTACTAATTCTTTTTAAACTGTGTTGATTTGTTTCATATACTGCCATGGCACTGAAGGTGGTTATATATACATGTTTGTTATATATGTGCAGTGACTAAATTATATTGTATTTTTACATAATCACAGATGATCAAGTTTTAACTGACTGCAGCGCTGTGGGCTTTTTTTCTTTTTCTTTTTTTTTTGGGGGGGGGTTGTTTTGGTTTGCTACAGTACCTTGCCATCGCTGCTTGAGTCAAAGTTTAAATATAATTGTTGTATTTTTATTTACTTGTTTTTCTCCATTTTCCAGCACCTGCGGTTAAGTTTTTTTGTTATATTTGTAAACATCATGAGTTCCACATAATGTGGCTGACCCTGAGTCGGACACAGTGGGGTAAATTTACTAACATTCGTAATTTTCGGAAAAAGGTCAAAGTTCAATCACGAATGACATCGAAAGTGTAAAACTGCAACTTTTTGAATTTATTACGACTAATTTACTAAGCTGTCGTATTCGGGTTTTTCTTTTCTTCCGATGTCGATGTCATTCGTGTTTTTTTTGTGTTTTTTACGGCAGTGATTAGCAAAACACTGCCGACTTTTTTACAATTAATCTCGGCCGGATCTGTGTGATCCGTGCTGGGGTTCAATTTTTTTTTTTTTTTAATTAAACACTGTAAAATTTTAAAAAAAAATTGCGTGGGGTCCCCCCTCCTAAGCATAACCAGCCTCGGGCTCTTTGAGCCGATCCTGGTTGCAAAAATATGGGTAAAAAAATGACAGGGGTTCCCCCATATTTAAGCAACCAGCATCGGGCTCTGCGCCTGGTCCTGGTTCCAAAAATACGGGGGACAAAAAGAGTAGGGGTCCCCCGTATTTTTAAAACCAGCACCGGGCTCCACTAGCTGGACAGATAATGCCACAGCCGGGGGTCACTTTTATATAGTGCCCTGCGGCCGTGGCATCAAAAATCCAACTAGTCACCCCTGGCCGGGGTACCCTGGGGGAGTGGGGACCCCTTCAATCAAGGGGTCCCCCCCCAGCCACCCAAGGGCCAGGGGTGAAGCCCGAGGCTGTCCCCCCCCATCCAATGGGCTGCGGATGGGGGGGCTGATAGCCTTTGATGTAAATGAAAAGATATTGTTTTTAGTAGCAGTACTACAAGTCCCAGCAAGCCTCCCCCGCATGCTGGTACTTGGAGAACCACAAGTACCAGCATGCGGCGGAAAAACGGGCCCGCTGGTACCTGTAGTACTACCACTAAAAAAATACCCCAAAAAACACAAGACACACACACCTTGAAAGTATAATTTTATTACATACATACACACAAACATACATACATACTTACCTATGTTCCCACGCAGGTCGGTCCACTTGTCCAGTAGAATCCAAGGGTACCTGTTGAATAAATTATACTCACGAGATCCAGGGGCCCAGGGTCCTCGTCGCATCCATTTATAATCCAGGTACTTGAATAAAAAAACAAAACGCAGAGCCGAGCCACGAACTGAAAGGGGACCCATGTTTTCACATGGGTCACCTTTCCCCGAATGCCAGAAACCCACTCTGACTGATGTCTAAGTGGGTTTCTTCAGCCAATCAGGGAGCGTCACGTTGTAGCACTCTCCTGATCGGCTGTGTGCTCCTGTCCTAACTGACAGGCAGCACACGGCAGTGTTACAATGTAGCGCCTATGCGCTACATTGTAACCAATGCTGGGAACTTTCTGCCCTGCGGTTGACCTAAAGTGACGTCACCGCTGAGCAGAAAGTTCCCAGCATTGGTTACAATGGAGCGCATAGGCGCTACATTGTAACACTGCCGTGTGCCGCCTGTCACTCAGTACAGGAGCACACAGCCGATCAGGAGAGTGCTACAACGTGGCACTCCCTGATTGGCTGAAGAAACCCACTTAGACATCAGTCAGAGTGGGTTTCTGGCAGTCGGGAAAAGGGGATCCATGTGCAAACATGGGTCCCCTTTTAGTGCGTGGCTCGGGTGTCCGTTTTGTTATTTTTTTCAAGTACGTGGATTACACCTGGATTCCCCGAGGACCCTGGACCCCTGGATCTCGTGAGTATAATTTCTTCAACAGGTACCCCTTGGATTCTACTGGAGAAGAGGACCGACCTGCGTGGGAACATAAGGTAAGTATGTATGTATGTGTGTATGTATGTAATAAAATTATACTTTCACGGTGTGTGTGTCTTGTGTTTTTTTGGGTATTTTTTTAGTGGTAGTACTACAGGTACCAGCGGGCCCGTTTTTCCGCCGCATGCTGGTACTTGTGGTTCTCCAAGTACCAGCATGCGGGGGAGGCTTGCTGGGACTTGTAGTACTGCTACTAAAAACAATATCTTTTCTTTTACAACAAAGGCTATCAGCCCCCCCATCCGCAGCCCATTGGATGGGGGGGGACAGCCTCGGGCTTCACCCCTGGCCCTTGGGTGGCTGGGGGGGGGGACCCCTTGATTGAAGGGGTCCCCACTCCCCCAGGGTACCCCGGCCAGGGGTGACTAGTTGGATTTTTGATGCCACGGCCGCAGGGCACTATATAAAAGTGACCCCCGGCTGTGGCATTATCTGTCCAGCTAGTGGAGCCCGGTGCTGGTTTTAAAAATACGGGGGACCCCTACTCTTTTTGTCCCCCGTATTTTTGGAACCAGGACCAGGCGCAGAGCCCGATGCTGGTTGCTTAAATATGGGGGAACCCCTGTCAATTTTTTCCCCATATTTCTGCAACCAGGATCGGCTCAAAGAGCCCGAGGCTGGTTATGCTTAGGAGGGGGGACCCCACGCAATTTTTTTTATAAATTTTACAGTGTTTAATTAAAAAAAAAAAAAAAAAAAAAATTGAACAATAATTGAAAAATAAGCACTTTCCCACCCCTTCCCACTGATATACATGCACGGATCTCATGGATCCGTGCATGCCTATCCAATCACGAATAAAAAAAAAAGGTCTGTTTTTTTTTAGCACTTTTTTACGAGTTGTAATTTTTCACGGCAGTGTTTGTTTTTTTTTTGCTTTGCAGTTCTTAGTAAATGACCGAGATTCATACTTAAACAGCCGCGTTTTGACCGATGGTGTATTCATTCGTGATTTTTTTCCTAGGACTTCAAAATATTACGAATGCCCTCATCACTGCCGTGATTATTGCTTAGTAAATTACCGAGATGACACTTTGATGAAAAAACGGCATCTCGGTCAAAATCGGGAGCTTAGTAAATTTACCCCAGTGTCTATGCAGTTGGCCAATGTTTTAAGTCTACGCATGAACAGCGCAGGATCCGGTCACCATACCGGCGATAGGGATGCCGGCAGTCGTAATGTCGACGCTGGAATCCCACAGTCAGAATGTCGACGCTGGAATCCCAATGCTGGTCACATAAGATCGGCACCGAAACTCCGACATGGATAAAAATGCTGGTGCTGGAATCCCAACTGCCACCATCCCAATCGTAAGTATGCCGGCTCAGTTAGGATCAGGCTGCTGGGAGGGGGGGGGGGGTTAGGCTGAGGCTGTGGGGGAACGGTTAGGTGTAGGCTGCGAGTGGGGGAGGTAAGGCATCATTTTTTTCTCAGAGCGGCTGCATGTGATGTCACGCAGCTGCTCTGAAAATGATCCGGCATGCCCCCGTTTTGCCCTCCATGCCCCGCAATGCCGTGTCACTGCCCACTGCTGTCAATCATCTTGCGGTCACATCCTTTGTAGATGCAACCGCAATGTAAATGACCACACAGGAACGATGCAGCCGCAGCGTGTGCGCAGTTTGAGGATGTATGGCAAACTGGGATGCAGCCGCATTAGCGGCCGACTCTGAATAGGGTCCAATGCCCACACACCACACGGTATTGGGAGATTGAGGCTGAGAGTCTCTGTCTTGGCTGATCGATCTGATAATTGAAGGAGCGAGTTTGTAACCATGAAAATGGTCGACACGGGACAGGTCGACACATGAAAAAGTCGACCTGGATTTTTTAACTGTTTTTTTTGTGTCATTTTTTGCGTAACATGACCAGGAACCCCAATTAGTGCACCGTGTCCACTCGCATGGCTCGCTTTGCTCGCCATGCTGCAGGCAAGGTGCCTCACTCCGCTACCACTGTGCTGAGCACAGGTTACCGTTCCCAATTGTAGTCCACGTGGACGGTAAAGTATGAAAAAGTTAAAAATCAACATTTTTTAAAAAGCCATGTCGACCTTTTCATGTGTCAACCTGCCATGTGTCGACCATTTTCATGTGTCGCCCATTTGTCCATGTCGACCATGTCAATGTCGACCAATAGTGGTTAACCTAGTGACTGTCAACCTAAGTAGGGTCAACCTGCCAAATGGATACCATTTCTAAAGGTGCTCATAGAGAGACCCAGTGACAAAATAGAACTTCAGGTCAGCAATGGGCAAAAAATGCCCCACATCTGTACAGATTATACTGGCAGTTCTAAAAAAAAGTCCCTGGGGCACACAGGGTAGGGATGGTCTCCTACCATCGATGGTATAGAACCTTCCAATGTTTTGGGGGGGTTTCTAGCAGTGCACGGACACGGAGTGTAGCTCCACCCCCTGACACCTGCAAAGCCCTGTCCCCAGGCTGTGATTGTCCGGGCCAATTATTAAAAGAACAGGGATGACCACCAATGGTTGAAACCATCAATGATCTTCTATAGCATAGTTTGTTACCATCAATGGCCACCCAAAGGTTCACCATCAATGGTAAACATTGATGAAGAGCACACTGATGGCTATCCCTAACACAGGGTGGGCTATTTATCAAGCATTTTGTTCCTGAAACCCATGCCGAAACTGACATTTTAACATACTTTTCATGAAATGTGATCTTGGCGAAATTGAGAAATTGCAGACATCTCCTGCAGTACTGAAACATCATCAGTGCAGTACAGTACAGTACACTGACATTCTCATAGATGGCTAAGGGATTGGTCATATTGTCAAATTTATCAAAATCCAAAAAGTTTTGTTCCTTAGAGCTGAAGTCTATAGCTAATGCCACCATCAGATTGCGGAGACTGGATCAGCTAGCTGGGTCTTTTCTAGAGATGAGCGGATTCGGTTTTACTCGGTTTTACTCGGTTCTCAAAACGGCATCTTATTGGCTCACGGATGTCACGTGTTTTGGATAGCCAATAAGATGCCGTTTTGAGAACCGAGTAAAACCGAGTAAAACCGAATCCGCTCATCTCTAGTCTTTTCAGGTCTCTCCTGTCTGTGTATGCAGGTCCCCTGCTCCTCTCTCTGACTTATTGCAGTCCCACCGGTGTAGTAGGGTATGCCGGCGGCCGGGCTCACGGAGACCAGCATTCCGGCGCCGGAATTCCGACCGCCGGCATACCGACAGCTGGGCAGGCGCAAATGAGCTACGCGCGCCATGCTATCTATTCTCCCTCCAGGGGGGTTGTGGACCCCCAAGAGGGAGAAAAGATGTCGGTTTGCTGGCGGTCGGGATTCCGGCGCCAGTATGCTGGTCGTCGGGAGCCCGGCCACCGGCAAACAGAAGACCACCCCAGTCCCACAGCCAGGTACAAAAAACAATCAGAACTCAGAGTATTTCCACTGGATCCATATGACATTTTAACCCATTCTCAGTAAGAATCGCTGGTATCCGTTCTTTAGGTCGACATCACTTAGGACGACACTTATTGGATTGACCACTACTGGTTGGCATGCATTAGGTCGACCTGGCCATTAGGTCGACATGGCACATGAAAAAGTCGACATGACTTTTTCACATTTTTTTTTTTAAACTTTTTCATAGTTTACGATCCACGTGGACTATGACTTGGAATAGTAATCTGAGTCAAACGCAGCGGTAGCAGAGCAGGGCACCTTGTCTGAAGCCGTGAACCATGCGAGGGAACACGGTGCACTAATTGGGGTGGGTGGTCACTTTACAAAGAAAATGACACCAACATTTTTTCAAAAATATATGTCGACCTTTTTCCATGTCGACCTAATGACCGCGTCGACCTATTTCAGGTGTCGGCCTAGTCACTGTCGACCAATAGTGGTCGACCTGATGACTGTCCACCTAGTTACTGTCGACCCAACGATCCACACCCGTGTCGCTACTCCAACATTTTTTTTACTTTTAGGAAAAGCGCTGAGTTGCCTGAATCATTTTGATATTGTAGGCTGAAAGATCAGTTAACACTGGAAGGATTAACGACAGCTTTGACCAATGTTTTTCAAATGGCACTAGTGAGTAATGCTAAATTACACTGATTTAACATTAACTACTATCGCCCTTTGAAATCTGTCTGTCAAAGGTGCCAACCATTGTCAGTGTTGAAAAACCACAGCATAGTAAATCTACCCCAAGTGTATGGCTAAGGGCAGTCCAGGCAGGAGCGTATCAAGAGAGGAGGAGGCCCGAGTGCAGGATCCGTCTGGGCGCCTTCCTCTCTTGACATCAGCGCTGTAGACTCTGGACACTAGAGGATCCTAGCTCTGTCCCATGGCCATGTGTGCAGGTCTCCAGGAAAGTGGTGCGGCGTCCATTTTCCCAGAGATTTTCTTACTGTGCATTGCGCGACACACCGGGAAAATATCCTGCATCACTGCTTCAGCTGACACAGGACTGCAGAGGGTAAGTATTTAAAGAAATGGTTGAAGGGTGTGGGCCCGCCTAGACCCCAGGGGCCCATGTGCACCACACACACTGCACACAATATAAATACACCACTGGTTCCAGGCTTAAAGATGAATACCACTCTGCACACGGGTGATTATACAAATGTATTTTCCTTTGCACCCAAGGCTGGAGAAATTATGACCGACTTGCATTAAACTCTGTAGCAGCACCAGTAACTTTAAAGTTGAAAAATACTTTGCATGCATACAGTCAGGCAGCTCCGAAACATTATTATTTACTATTAGAAGTGCACCGTACGATGGTGGTCATTCCGAGTTGTTCGCTCGCAAGCTGCTTTTAGCAGCTTTGCACACGCTAAGCCGCCGCCTAGTGGGAGTGAATCTTAGCTTATCAAAATTGCGAACGAAAGATTAGCAGAATTGCGAATAGACACTTCTGAGCAGTTTCTGAGTAGCTCCACACTTACTCGGCATCTGCGATCAGTTCAGTCAGTTTCGTTCCTGGTTTGACATCACAAACACACCCAGCGTTCGCCCAGACACTCCCCCGTTTCTTCAGACACTCCCGCGTTTTTCCCAGAAACGGCAGCGTTTTTTCACACACACCCATAAAACGGCCAGTTTCCGCCCAGAAACACCCACTTCCTGTCAATCACATTACGATCACCAGAACGAAGAAAAAACCTCGTAATGCCGTGAGTAAAATACCTAACTGCATAGCAAATTTAATTGACGCAGTCGCACTGCGGACATTGCGCATGCGCATTAGCGACTAATCGCTCCGTTGCGGAAAAAAAATAACGAGCGACCAACTCGGAATGACCCCGATATACGAGCTCACTACCATAACATTAGTATTACTGGCCAACTTCCTGATGCCAGTGATCTCAATATCCAAATGACAGCAGCAAAGGGAGAGAAGGCAGAAGTTCACGCAGAGGTTCCGGTTGTAGCTACTATTTCTTATTCTTAGCTTATTGCATTCCCGCTATATGATTGCCATAAATAAGGCAATAAAATAAGGGTAGTGATCCTCCAGTAGAAAAATCAGACAAACAGTAAACTCAAATATATTATGCTATGGGCACAAAACTTTGAGAATAATGTTTTATTTATCTAACTGTTCCTTCTTTTTTATTGTATCATTATTACCTAAAACTAGTCATCGTTAATTGTGACTATAGCAGTCTTTTAAAATGACGTTCCGTTAGTGGCTCATTCCCTGAACACAAATGACAAGGTCAGCCTAGGTCAGTAGCGTTCACACTGTTATTTCAGCTGGAACTCCATGAGGTATACTTCTTACTAAACTGCGGGTTTGCAAAGCCGCTGATTCACAGCAACTGTGACGGCAAAATTTAAAACAGCAATAGTAATAAGTGCTCAATAAAGCTTGTTTTGTTATGAATAAACGCTGCTTAGTAAATACTGTATACTGCGTCCACATGCTTTTATACTGCTACCCTAAAAGTGATGGTCTCCAGTATAGTATAATGCATATTTGATAGGGAGACCCAAAAAACAGGTTAAAAAACCTATTAGGGGTTACAACCCATAGGTCCAGATAGATAGAAGTGTTTTGCCTTTTTCTAAAATCTGACAGTGAGGGGGTATATTCAATTAGTGCCAAATTTTCCGACAGTCGGAAAATCGACACTAATTCGACCCACGTGTCTTCAACAGCGGGCCTGTTTCTGAATCCATTTTCACCTGTGCCTTTTCGGGGGGTTTTTTTTGTCAAATCGGCATGGGCGAAAACGGACTCAAAAACAGTCGAAAACATCCGCAAATTCGTCAAAACATGTGCATCGCCGGCAAATTCGCCGATCCACGTGGTTTTCACCCATGCCGGATTTTTCAACCAGTTGGAAAAACGTCACGGGCATTGTAAATTCGACCTAAAAAGGGCGGAAAGTGATGTTTTCTCGACCTAATTGAATACCCCCCCATATGTAGTTAAAGAAAAGCTCCAAATCATTCATTTCCACCAATGGCAAAACAATGTATCATCCAAAATCAAGGGACATTATCAAAATGTTCTACTGTGCGTATAACCAGGCAACCAAGTATTTCAGAATTATTACAAAGTATTTACCCATTTTAAAAGGCCAAAAATATAAAATTGGTTTGAATTGTACAATGTGAAGCGCAGAACTTGGACAGCAACATACCATTTTGAAACAGAGACCCTGCCGCAGGCAATGACAGAGCTGTCACAATGTCTCACATGTTCCACCAATGTTCTTATTGGTAGAACATGACAAATTTTGAGCATAAACATTTACAGATCTGAGACGGATCCGCAACTCTGATATTTTCTTATAGTGATTCGGGCGGACACTGAATTGTGATAGTCAAATAGTCACGCTGGCTTTTATCTCGATTTTATTCATTTTTTATAAACATATGTTTTTTTGTACTTTGTTTTAAAGAGTTTAGGCTTGTTACAGAATACAGCTACCCAGATTAATATGTACACTAATGTCCCCTGTAGGAGTGACATTGGAAGTGGGCAGAACAATCTTTTGGGGTCCATTGATTGCATATTCAGTGTGATCTGGGCGTGATATTAGCGCCCGGGATCACATTGCAGCAAGCAAACACTTTGGCTCAATGTAGGAATAAGCACCGCAGTGTGTTGCCAGGGGCTACTGCGATGTGTTGAGTGTGTTGCCGGGGCTACTGCGCAAGTGCGGTCTTACTGACCACACATGCGCAGCGATTACTTCCAGGGAGAGTTCCGGGGGAAACCCTCTGCCGGCTAGTAATGCGGTGAGTAACCCATAGGCTACATGGACTACTGCCTTTTTCAGATGGCAGTAGCTGCGGGGGTCAATCTTTTGGAATGCTTCACATTCCGGATATTGGTACATCTGGCAGCATGGCATCCCCCCATAGAACCATATGGGGGGGTGCTGCTGCCGGTGGGAATGGAGGAATTGCAGCAAGTATCGGAGATATCTGCTGCGGTGCCCCCTACATACATTCAGGAGATACTTTGTGGCTATCCCCTGAAAACAGGTGTTTTCAGGGAAATAGATGCAAGTATTGGGGCAGATGTTTTAAGCCTGGAGAATGGATAAAGAAGTGATAAGTGTTCGGAAAAACCCAGGCATGGCTGGCCGAACGCAGGGCGTGTTCATGATGTCAAATCAGGAACTGAATGGTCTGAAGTGATCGCAAGCGCCGAGTAGGTTTGAAGCTACTCTGAAACTGCACAAAATATTTTTGTACCCGCTCTGCGATCCCTTCGTTCGCACTTCTGCTAAGCTAAAATACACTCCCAGTGGCCAGCGGCATAGCGTTTGCACAGCTGCTAAAAACTGCTAACAAGCGATCAACTTGGAATGACCACCAATGTCTTGCTGCCAGTCCACCTGCCCCCTCCGGCATCAACAATCCCCACTCCCTAGCCGCGCCGCAGGTGGAACAAAAGCTGCTGCGGCCACCGGCATAAGTGTGTATGAAAGCGGTGCAGCAGAAGACTTTCATAGCCCTCCCTGCACCGCATACTCTCTGAGCCTGCTCTGCGTGTGATGTCACAGAAGTGCCTCCCCACCACAGCCGCGCCCAGATCCCCAGAGGCCCTGGCTCCGCAACACAGCACCTGGCCTGACGGCCTGGAAGCCCCGAGATGGTTAATGTAGCGGATAGAGTGGGTGATATCGCGGAGGGTAATGTATGGACGCTGAATCAATGTAAAAGGTTACAGTGCTGCGCAGTGCAGTGGGTGTGCAGTCAGGGCAGGTGCTAGAGTGTTCGCCGCCGCCCCTGCAAACTATAAATTTGCACCCTTGCATACTTTACAAACACACAGCGCACATAATGACCCCTTTAGTAGAGACAAACACATGTAATGCCCCCTGTACCAGAGACGCTTACACATGTCATGCCCCCCTGTACCAGTGACGCTTACACACGTAATGCCCCCTGTAGCAGTGACACTTACACACGTAACGCCCCCTGTAGCAGTGACGCTTAGACATGTAACGCCTCCTGTACCGGTGACGCTTACACACGTAACGCCCTCTGTACCAGTGCCGCTTACACACGTAATGCCCCCTGTAGCAGTGACGCTTACACACGTAATGCCCTCTGTACCAGTGCCGCTTAGACACATAACACCCCCTGTACCAGTGCCGCTTACACACGTAGTGCCCCCTGTAGCAGTGACGCTTACACACGTAATGCCCTCTGTACCAGTGCCGCTTAGACACATAACACCCCCTGTACCAGTGACGCTTACACACGTAACGCCCCCTGTACCAGTGATGCTTACACACGTAATGCCCCCTCTACCAGTACCGCTTACACACATAACTCCCTCTGTACCAGTGCCGCTTACACACGTAATGCCCCCTCTACCAATACCGCTTACACACGTTATGCCCCCTGTACCAGTGACGCTTACACACATTATGCAGCAGTCACACATACACACACAAGACACATATATATACAAACACACACACATACATAATGTACATACATTACACACATACACAGTCACACATATATACAGTATACACAGACACTGTATATACACACGCACACACACACACACACACTCACTCTCTTTCCAGACACTTATCTAATGAAGTCTGGCTGGCCGAAGCTGTAGCAGCTCATCCTCCTGCTGCAGCATGGTCCCGTGTAGCTCCGCCCATTACTCCCATCTAGCTCCGCCCACTTTGCCTCCCTCACGGCCACTGAATGTCACACAGGGGAGGGGGGAGAGGAGGTTTTGTGCTGATGGCACTGAGGGGGAGAGGAGGCTTTGTGCTGCCGGCGCTGAGGGGGAGAAAAGGTTTTGTGCTTCCGGTGCCGCTGCATGTGTGACAGCAGCCGGCAGCAGCAGGGATAGCAGCAGAAGCTCAGCACAGGGATACAGAGCAGGGAGAACGTCTCTCCTTCCTGGTGCCTCCCTGCACTGCATCCCTTTGCTGAGCGGCTAGCGCCGGACCTGTGTGCAGTGTCACTGACCCTGCACAGCACTCTCACCTTTTACATTGGATCAGCCAGTCAGTTCTGCCAGCCAGTCACTATTGTTAGCACCAGTGTTCCAACGCGCCACATTACAGGGAAGTAGACACACTAAATAAACTACAGCTCCCAGCAGCCCTTAGCGCCGAAGCATTCCAGCCCTTAGGGCTGCTAGGAGCTGTAGTTTATTGAGTGCATCTTCTTCCCTGTAATGTGGCGCATTGGGACACCGGCGCTGACAATAGTGACTGGCTGCTTGGCTGCTGTGCGAGTCCCCGGGAGAGCCACTGCCAAAGGGAGGACAGCAGCTTAGCTGCTGACAGGAGAAGCAGGATAAGCATTACCCGCCCCTACCCCACTCACAGTACCTCCGGGCCCCATCCGCGGCACCCCCACACACCCTCTCCAGCACCCGCAGTAGCTCCGGGCCCCCACCTGCAGCAACCCCGCACCCGCCCCTCCTGCCGCACCACCGCATCCGCCCCTCCCCCACCCGGGGCACCCCTGCAACTGCTCCTCCCCCACCCGCAGTGGAACCGGACGACCACCCGTGGCACCCACGCACCCTCCCCCACCTGTGGCACCACCGCACCAGCCCCTCCTGCACCTGCGGCACCACCGCAACCGCCCCTCCCGCGGCACCCGCATCTTCCCCACACGCGCCACTCCGCCAACCACAGCACCTACTAGGTGATTCACCAGGCCCTGCGTGCGCTGTTCACACCGTTGCAAGGGGCTTCGACCCCTTAACCATTGCAACCCTTTGTCCGTGCAATATTTAACCACTCACACAATTATGATTGGAGGTAATACTCCATATAATACAAATATTGCATGCCACAAGTGTGTGCAAGGGTTAAGGGGGCGTAGCCCCTTACGACGGTGTGAGGAGCGCCCGTAGGGCGTGATGAATCACCTAGTATGTGATATATTTATCCAATGAAGACCATTATTATTACCTGCCACACCTGTGTATCATCTTTAGTCACACCTGTATGTGCGGGGACATCTGTTTGCCCACAGTGACCAGCATACAGTATCATATAATGGAGGAGAAAGAAAGAGCTATATAGCTATTGGATTGGCGTATGACTTAAGGACATCAGTAGGTTGGTATCAGGGAGGGCAAGCCATCCCATCACGTACAGTATTTATATAAATGTGATTTGAAAAGCTATTTTACCTGCCAAAGATTCTGAATTTAGAACAGAATATGATTATTTGTCATTTGTCTACAATTATTGTCAAATTAAAAGAAATGTTCCCAAACCATTAAAATAAATGGAAAAGAGAAAAGATTTTGTGCAAAAAGTGTTCCTATACCATGTAATTGTAAGCTCACATGTGCCCAGGTACAAAACATTACATTTACAAATACAAAAGATGTTCATTTACTCCACCATTGGAAGGAATTTCTTCAATCATTTACAAATATCCATTTGTCTACAAATAAAGCAAAAAGACATGGAAAAAATGGAAAAAAAAAAAAAAAAGATTCAAAATGAAGGCAATGCACTCTGCAAACACGTTAGAGATATGATTATACTGTACAGAGGCACATAGCTGTGGAATAGTGCAAAACCACTGAAACTGCATTGAGCTTCCTTCAGAACTTGGTGTGGTCCATTGTACAGCAGAGGAAATAAACTAGTCACACGGTCTAGATCACACTCCCCTCCACACACTTACTTAGTTAATGTACAATACAAGATACACCTAGTAGGTCAACTGCTAGGG
This sequence comes from Pseudophryne corroboree, assembly GCF_028390025.1. Classification (NCBI taxonomy): domain Eukaryota; kingdom Metazoa; phylum Chordata; class Amphibia; order Anura; family Myobatrachidae; genus Pseudophryne; species Pseudophryne corroboree. The sequence goes on along the minus strand of NC_086449.1, from coordinate 790,219,765 downwards.
CACATGACACACATACCTCTCAAAATGGCGATTGGTCTCTCGTACATGCCCCACATATATGCCACTCACATAAAGTCCAAACTCATTTGGCTAATCTACTGCCTAAAAATAGCTTACCTTACCAGGAGTAGCCCAAAGAGGGAGAACATCTGGTGCAGATTTTACCACACAGACTCCATCTTCCTGCTCCACTGATAGGATGTGCTGTGTGATCTCCCTGCACTACGCAGGTCAGTTCATGGAATGTGGAAGCTAGCTGCTGCATTCAGTCTTATTCTTTGCTTTATAATAAAGATCATGTAATAAGTCATAGGGAGTCTAGAGCTTGGGGCAGCAAGTGAAAGCTCATAGAGCCACATGTTGCCCAAAACTGGTCACGGCTAGACCTCTGCTTTGGGTTTCACTGGTAAATAAACATACCTGAATTCAGATAGCAGACAAAATGGCTGCCTCTTTTAGTTATTGCATTGTAAGGAGTTGATCATCTCTAAAATGAATACATAAAGACTAGGAAGAAACATTTCCCACTTGCCTGTTTGCTTTATTTGTGAACTTACTGGCACACTCTCCCAGAGCTGTTGGGAGATTATCGATTTTGGGGGCGGGAGTTTCCTCATTTCCAGAAAGGTGGGCCACTCTCGCACACCCTGCACTCACCCACTGACTTTACCATGCAGTGGGTGGGACGAAGATCTAGGGATGATGCCATTTGCTACAGATCGCTCCATTGTAGCCCGACCCTCAGTGATGCATAGACAAAAATTCCTGACAACATGTCACAGGGGGCAGGGCCACGATGATGGTGATTCACAGCATCCAGTCCCCATGTGGCCCACCTGGTGTGCCCTCTCCGGTGAAATCCCGCAGTGGACAAAAGTATGTATGTCTGCAGGCTGCATGTGGCTGACATTGGAATACAAATGATATGATTTACTTTCAAACAATAGTTGTTATCACTATAGTACAAAGGGGGTCATTCCGAGTTGATCATAGCCATGCTAAATTTAGCACAGCTACGATCATTCACACTGACATGCGGGGTTAGTCCACCCCGCATGTCAGGGTTAGTCCACCCCGCATGTCAGTGCGGCCCCCCTCCCCCCCGCACAGCGGCGATGCCTTTGTACTTCAAGAGTAGCTCCCGACCAGCGCAGCTTTAGTGTGCTGGCCGGGAGCTACTTGTCGCTCCCCAGCCCGCAGCGGCTGCGTGTAACGTCACGCAGCCGCCGCGGCCCGCCCCCCCAACGGTCCAGCCACGCCTGCATTGGCCAGACCGCACCCCCTAAACGGTGGCTTAATGCCACCGTCCTGCCCCCTCCTGCCCAGCGACCGCCTCTGCCTCAGAGTGGCGCCGGCGCATGCGCAGTTCCGACCCAATCGCTGCGCTGAGAGAAACTGCAGCGAGCGAACGGGTCAGAATGACCCCCAAAGTTTCCAAACTTGCCATTACAGTCCGGGTTTAAAGGAATATCCATGATTGAATCCAGATGGTTAAATAAAATTGACAAAGGTACTAGTTAAGTCACCTTTGCTCAAGCATGAATAGCCCTAAAACCCGGACTGCAATGGCAGAGTTTGTGAAACTGTGTTATAGTATAATAAATAGCTAAAGATACAGTATTAGCAGAAACTTACCATTATTATTTTTTTATTTTATACCACTAAATATATACTATAGCACCAGCACATTGCAGTTTGATATGTTACTTCTCACAATGACAAAATTGTGCTTATATTTTACAACTATAGGGCTACTGTATTGTTAGTGTGTGTTGAATGTGCACAAATTTTACCAATTTTACCAAATTTTACCAATTTGCTAATATCACATTGGAACTAGGAGAAATGGTTACAATGTGGGTATTTTTTTTTTTTTGTGTTCAACTTTGATCTTTTATTGCAATTCTAATTTTTGAAGCGGTTTATTACAGCTCTTTTCAAGATTTCCTTTTCTACCTCTGCGCAGGCAAGTCGTGTTTTAGGCTATGTGCTATGATATGATCTAATACATTGCTGATTCTATATTTCCATGAAGATGACATCAGTCACCCACAGGCCCTAATATGATACATGGTGACCTCCAGTAACATTTCTGCATTGTATTCCCTTTCACGCTACAGATTTTTTAATTTTTTTTACATTTTTAAGTTTAAGCTTAACAAACTATCCAACAGAACAGCATTTTTAACCCTTTGCTATGAGAGAACCCTGAAGCACACCGCCTTTATGCTTGCTGAACACCGTTCTGGCACTGATGAGACTAACCAACAAGAGCAGATAAATGAAGTGTGAAGCACATCCCTTGCAGCAACCAAGGGATCATTCAAAGTCACATTTCTATGTGACAAAAATCTAGGAATATTGTAATGCATAGAAAGGGCAAATCAGAATATATTTCCAAGTAGATGTTCTATGAGAAAAATATGCAGTCTCTATGCATGTGCAAATAGCCAATGAAACATGTAGTAAGTTCTATATCCACAGTAGGTAATTATGTATTTTCTTTAAATGTGATAAAAAGGATAAAATGAGAAATGTGTCATTATTTAAAAATTTTACATTTAATCATCATGCATACTACTGTACATTTATTTCAAACATTTTATGAAGGGGCAATGAAATGTGGAAACCAATCGCAATACTAAAGGGTGTGGTTTGTTGGGTCGACAGTAACTATGTCGACAGTCATTAGGCCGACCACTATTGGTCGACAGTGACTAGGCCAACACATGAAATAGGTCAACACGGTCATTAGGTCAACATTGATAAGGTCGACGTGGAAAAATGTCGACGTGAGGGTTTGTTTGTTTTTAAAATGGTGTTTTCTTTGTAAAGTGATTGGGAACCCCAATTAGTGCACCGTGTTCCCTCGCGTAGCTTGCAAGCTTCGGGCAAGGTGCCCCGCTCCACTAACGCTGTGCTCGGCACAGGTTGCTATTTCCAACCCTAGTCCACCTAGATCGTGAAGTATGAAAAAGTTTAAAAAAAAAAAAACTCATGTCAACCTTTTTCATGTGTCGACATTTGTGGTGTCGACAGTGACCATGTCGGCCTAATGCATGTCGACCTGTAGTGTTCAACCTAATAAGTGCTGTCGACCTAAAGACCGGATAACATACTGAAACCATGATTGCCCTTTTCTGTTTTGGACCTTGCAACAAGACTTCCCGAAGGGGAGGTCCAAGGCATATCATCATAGTTCCGTTCCTGCTGCTTAATTATTAAATTCATGTCTGGTCATCAGGGTGTGGGGTCATGATAGTGTGATTTGCATAATTAGGAGTAGCCCAACGTAAAGCTTTGCCACAAATAGCATTTTCGCACAACACAAGTGATGATGATGATGATGATGATGATGATGATGATGATGATGATGATGTGTCATCAAGACTCTAGTCCACCTCGATAGAAAGAGGCATGGGACCTGGGTGGTAGCCTATCTTCCTGTGAGTCCATGATGGCTCACAAAAACTGGTGGGTCTCCCACACAATCTGGAAGATCAGGCAGAGTATGATATATATTCTATACAAAGTATCCAACCTCTCTCTTTTTTTCTTTTCTTTTTTTCTGGCCTTCACTGAGAAGTCATGATAGGGCAGCATTATGTCCTAAGTTAAATGTGAGACTTTTTTCAGTTGTACTGTGCATTTGAGTCATTAATGGCTCAGTGCTCTGCTGAGCCCATTTTTCAATGTTTGCACTTGTCACAATCCAACATCATCACTATCACTTTTTTTTATGCACAAATTAATATTTTATTTTTTTCTAAGAAGACATTTGCAGGAAATTCCAATAAGCTTATTTTTTATGTCAAAAGACATTGCTTTTTTTAGGAAATACCATGTAGCTTTATGTTTAATAATGCATCAAGTAAAATTTTACCAAAATGAGCCGAAAAGTATTTTGTTACTGAAATTTCAAAAAGCGAACTGAAAGTAACTATAATTTTTATTTGATTTAAGCATCACAAAAAAACCCAACACTTTCCTGGCCCTTGATTTGTCCTTAAACCACTTTTCCAAAATTGCAAAGAAAAAGTCAGGATTCTTGTATGGAGGTTTTTCATAAAAGAAAATATGTGCTTGAAAATGAAACATATTTTGTTTTTTTTTTATTATGTTTGCCATCTTAGTTTCAATCCTTACTGTAGGAATAATATGGTAGCCAAAAAAAGGCCTACCATTTTTTTTTTTTTAAAGTCACATTAAATGAGAATCCTTTTTTAATTTGATGATGGAGATCTAGGGGTATATTCAATTAAAGTCGGATCCATTCCGACATGTATTTGTCGGAATGGATCCGACAACCCCTATTCAATCCCATCTTAATTCGACTTTTTCAAGTCGAATTTAGATGGGACGCAGAGGAGGAGAAGAGGGGGCGAGCCGTGGGGGGACAGCCGGCGGGCATACAGGGAAGATCAGCGCTACAGTAGCGCTGCAGCAGGATGTGACTCAGCCGCCTGACCTTACGGCAGCTTCCACCCGGCTCCAGCAGCGTGCTGGAGCCGGGTGGAAGCTGCCGTGAGGTCAGGCGGCTGACCGACATCCAGCTGCAGCTCTACTGTAGCACTGATCTCCCTGTATGCCCGCCGGCTGTCCCCCCGTCTCCCTGCGGCTCCCCCCCACCTCGCCTCCTCTTGGTCCGCATCTCAGTCGACATCATTTTGATGTCGGACTGAGATTGTCGAAAACGGGGCAAAAACCGTTTTCGACATAAACACGTGGATCGGCAGCTATTCCGCCGATCCACGTGCTTTTCGACAAGTCGAATCTATCGACTTGTCGAAAAATGTAACAAAATATTGAATAGGTCGAATCAGGATTCGACCTTAAAAAGTCAAAAACTGCCATCTTTTCGACAGATGGCAGTTTTCGACTTCAATTGAATATACCCCCTGGACTTTAGACCCCTCAGGCACATTGGAAAATGTTACTGTCTGCGGACCCTCCCCTATCTATGGAATATACATTTTTTTCCATAGCACAGGATTATATTGTCTGGTGATCATAGGTGATCACTAGACAATAGATGTTAAGGGGGTCACATGACAATGTACAGGTACAAATGTGATGACCCTGTGTTCATATGTGCATTATTCTCGCCTATCACTCCTCTGTGCCTTGAGAAAGGCAGCGTTCACAGCTCTGCACGGGCCCCGTGGTCGCTATGGGTTCTGGGATCACAGCAGTAAGCACGCAATAGCAAGGTACAAAAGCACCTTTATTTTATACACACTAAACATACAATATAAAAACCGTAACCACAATATGTACAGGTAGCATTGATAATAATTACAGTTAAGATTATATAAGAGAAAAACCACACAAAAGGGACCCTCCACCCACCTAAGCAGTCAATAGTCACCTCTCAGGGCACTTGAGCACAATCCTTTGAAATGGTATGCTCTAACTCAGCCAGTGACCTGCTCAATTCCCTTTCTGAACCCTCTGGCACTTTCTCTTCATTTGATCCCACGAGTGAAGATGAAGTATCAACACTCTTTTCATCCTCCTACTGCACTACCTCGCCTCTTGATCCTATACCCTCACACGTCAGTAAAACTTTGTCTCCTGTGCTTATCCCAACCTTAACTAAAATCTCTCTCTCTCTCTCTCTCTCTCTCTCTCTCTCTCTCTCTCTCTCTCTCTCTCTCTACTGGTATCTTTCCTTCTCTGTTTAAGCATGCAGTGATTACTCCCATTCTGAAAAAACACAATTCTGACCCAAACACTCTCTCTAACTACCGTTCCATCTCTCAGCTCCCATGCCCCTCCAAGCTACTTGAGAGACTTGCCTACACTCGCCTCACACACTTTCTTAACTCCCACAAAAAACTGGACCCACTTTAGTCAGGCTTTCGTGCCCAACACTCCATAGAGATGGCACTGACCAAAGTTGTGAACGATCTGGTCACTGCTAGATTCAAAGGCCATTACACACATCTTATTATTCTAGATCTCTCTGCTGCTTTTGACACTGTTGACCACTTTCTTCTCATACAAACACTACAATCCCTACGTCTTCAGGACACAGCCCTTACTTGGTTCTCATCCTACCTATCTAATCACTCTTTCAGTGTTCACTTCTCTGATTCTACCTCCTCTTCTCTACCTCTATCAGTTGGAGTATCGCAAGGCTCAGTCTTAGGTCCTCTGCTTTTCTCAATCTATACCTCATCTCTTGGTAAACGAATCAGCTCCTTCGGATTTCAGTATCATTTGTACGCTGATGATACTCAAATCTACCTATCCTCTCCAGATTTATCACCATCTGTATTGGCTCGTGTCACTGAATGCCTGTCTACCATTTCATCTTGGATGTCATCTCGCCACCTCAAACTCAACATTTCTAAAACAGAATTATTAGCCCACCAGCCAAGAGTACTTAACAACCTGATATCTCCATAACTACTGACAATGCGACTATCCACCCTACCCCACAAGCTCACTCCCTAGGTGTCATCCTTGACTCTGAACTGTCCTTTCTTCCACACATTCAATCTGTCTCTAAATCATGTTACATACACCTAAAAAACATATCCAAAATGCGTCCTTATCTTACACAAGACACTGCAAAAACTCTAATTCATGCTCTCATCATCTCCCGCATTGATTACTATAATAGTCTCCTTACTGGTCTTCCTAAACATAGGCTCTCACAACTACAAACGGTTTTAAATGCAGCTGTGAATCTAATCTTCCTCACTAGACGTTCACCGTCTGCTGACCCGCTCTGTCTGTCCCTCCATTGGTTACTGGTATTTTACTGTGTTAAATATAAAATACTTTTACTTACATACAAGGCTATTAACTAAACTGCACCATCATACATTTCTTCACTCATCTCAAAATATCTCCCTACCAGACCTCTCCGCTCTGCACAAGATTTGCGTCTCTCATCCACACGTATTACTTGTACCCACTCAAAATTACAGGACTTTATCCGGGCTTCCCCCACTCTGTGGAATGCCCTCCCATGCACATAAGACTCACCTCTAGTCTCTCCAAACCTTTAAACGTTCCCTGAATTCTCACCTCTTCAGACAAGCCTATCAAATTCCAGACCCACCCACATAACCTTCAGTGCTTCCCTATCTAATTACATCCTCTCTGTACAGTACACATAACATCACATATCTTGTCTTTCTTTACTCTCATACCCTCCTGACACTTGGACAACATTGCGGGGTGATCATATTATACAACCCATTAAGAACCTAGCAATCTGGTGGACCATTATGCAATAGGTAGCATCTATCCTTGTGTATCACTGCCTATTTCCCTATAGATTGTAAGCTTATGGGCAGGGCCTTCCTACCTCTATGTCTGTCTGTTTTTGCCCAGTTTTGTTCTATTAATGTTGTTCTAATTGTAAAGCGTAACGGAATATCCTGCGCTGTATAAGAAACTGCTAATAATAATAATAATAATAATAATAAGGGTACAATTATAGATGTATATTTTCCATAGCGCAGTGTATGGTTGTCTGGTGATGACAGGTGATCTCCAAAGAACTGCAACTAGGGTGCCCTATCACTGGAAAGTACCACGATGGAGAAGGTATAGGGACTTAAAGTCCCTCCCTTTTCAATCTCTTTTTGTATTTTTTACCTCAAGTGCATGCAACAACGAGTTGGGCACACGTTGCCGGCTGCCGGAATCCTGGCAATAGAATGCAAGGGGCAACTGCAACAAAGCCACTTGCGGGCTCGCCGCGCTCGTCACAGTTTATATTCTCACTCTGTGGGTGTCGTGGACACCCACTAGTGGGAATAGACCCTACGAGTAGGCATTCTGACTGCCGGCATTTTGATAACTCAGGATTCTGGCATCGGCATGGTGACCGACAGGATCCCGAGCGCCGGTCACATCACCGCACAACAACGTCTCTTTCCACTGCCGATCTCCTAATTGCCTGGTCTCCTCACCAGTCATTTAGATCAGTGGGAGACAGGTAAGTTTTAGGGAGATTTATCAAACCTGGAAGTCCCGCGGTGGCTCGTGCTGCAGACAGAAATTTCCAGAAAAATGTTGTGGTGTCCATTTTTCTGGGAATTTTCACATGCACAGTAGACATGTCTCTGGGAACAAGGTGCAGACGTCTGTTCCCAGAGACCTGCGCATGCTCAGTAGCAAAGCAAGATTCTTCTGCGCTGCCAGAGAGGAGGGGGCCTGATCGTATCCTGCACAAGGGCCCCCTTCTTAAACCGTCCCTGGTAGGGGATGAGTCCCACTCATCCTCTATAATGAAGAGGTTAAATAGCCAAATATGGCTTCCTACTCACTTTTTGGTCCTTACTCGTCTTATAGCATTGATCCCCCACTTCAACTAGGTCAGCTCTGTTTGCAGCGCTGTATGCTGCAGAAGATTTGGCTATTACATTTTATCAAAATTACATAATCAGACCAGAGATTCATGATTATACAATTTCATTGTCCTTTAACAAAGACATACAAATATGTGGGTGGGACATCATGACAACACCCATATTAACAAGCACCCACATTACAAAGCTGATTTAAAACACCCACTTTCCACTCTATCATGGCATAATAGAAGCCTATTACATGGATTGTAAAAATAAATTATATATTTTGAGATTAAATGCACTTTAGATGCAAATAAAAAAAGGCACCCTTTATCTAATGTCAGGGGACTTTTTTTTTATCATTTCCTCATTGTCCACTTGTTTCCAATTTCAGCAGGAGCAGGATAGAACAATGTCTAGCCAATGAGGTTATTGGAATGTTCAAAAGCTGCACAGAATGTTTTAGGAGATGAATGTGGTGTTGAGCTTCTGGAAGGCAGTGAGCAGTCCATTAAAGTAATTATGTTAAGGGGAAAAGGGATGCATGTGACAAAGATAGTGTCATGATGTAGAGAGGGATGTGGAGGCAACAGACTGAGAGTTATATAGCATGTTGAGCAGCATGCCCCAAAAGCACAACATTATTAATTGAGGTTCCCAGTAAAGTTATATGGGAACATTGTAACGTTAGGTGTAAACAAAGTTCATTTATCCAACTTTTTGAAATTGCACTCTATTCTCTACCTTCACAGCAACAACATTATTTCCACCTATTATCCAGAAATTATGCCCCAGCAATCAGGGTTTGCATCAGCAGTACCTACACACAAACACATTTCTTCTAAATAAGTGATACATCCTTTGAAATATAAAGTAAAAAATGTCTAATGAAATAACAAGATAAATACTATGTTCTTTTGAAAAATTGTTTCGTTACAATACACAAACGCCAATCTGAGCTGGTGCTATTGTATCCAGCAGCTGTCACATATTTTTGAAATCTGTGTTTAGTTGGTAAGGATGTAATTCCCATTTGCATTCAGCAGGATAAAGAAACACTTTGATAGCATGTATAGAGAAGAAAAGCTGTATTCATAGGTTTTCATGCATACTTAATACAGCAAACCGATGTTTGTTTTGATTGATTTCTCTTTAAGGCAATTTTATTTTTTTTATTAGGCAGAAAGGATAAACATAGTGTAGAATAAACGTTAACTGGGATCCAGAGCCCAGCCTAATCTATTGGAACCCTTAAACTGTGCCACAATCCAGTGTTAATCTTGCAGGCTGCATATTGTCAGTGTACAACACATTACTGTAGGCTGAGGTTGCTCTCCGAGGTCCTGCTGAGGATATTCTCCGAGGTCCTGCTGGGGATGCTCTCCAATGTCCTGCTGAGGATGCTCTCCTAAGTCCTGCTAAGGATGCTCTCCAAGGTGCTGCCGAGGATGCTCTCCAAGGTCCTGCTGACGATGTTCTCCAAGGTCCTGCTGATGATGCTCTCCTAAATCCTGCTGAGGATGCTCTACAACAGTGATGGCTAACCTTGACACTCCAGCTGTTGTTGAACTACACATCCAGCATGCCCTGCATCAGTTTTGCTATTTGGCCATGCTAAAACTGATGCAGGGCATGCTGGGATGTGTAGTTCAACAACAGCTGGAGTGTCAAGGTTAGCCATCACTGCTCTACAAGGTCCTGCTGAGGATGCTCTCCAAGGTGCTGCTGAGGATGCTCTCAAAGGTCCTGCTGACGATGCTCTCCTAAATCCAGCTGAGGATGCTCTCCAAGGTCCAGCTGAGGATGCTCTCCAAGTCCTGCTGAGGAAGCTCTCCAAGGTCCTGCTGATGACGGTCTCCATGGTCCTGCTGACAATGCTCTCCAAGGTCCTGCCAAGGATACTCTCCAAAGGCCTGCTGAGGATGCTCTCCCATGTCCAGCGGAGGATTCTCTCCAAAGTCCTGCTGAAGATGCTCTCCAAGCTTTTAACATACACTCAGACAGTGTATTAGTGATCAACATCACTCTTCTGGCAAGAGTAAGACAAGCACTGCTGGCCCTGGCAGACATCCAGTGTGCAGCCGGATTGGTTGGAGTATGGGACCCAGTGTAATTTATCATCTGCATTAATGTTTAATCCTTTCATTTATCCATTCAGTTGGAATTAATTTTAAATAGTTTATATATTACTTCTGGAAAAGCTGTGTCACAGCTTTTCCTAATGTTGCATACTCAGGAGACATCTGTGAAGTCCCTATTTTGTTTATTCCAATAATGATTTTAAATCCTACACAGTATCACAGAAGATGTGTACTATACATGAAGAAACATAGCCCATGGTACAGGTTGAGCCATGGGATCTCATTTCTGGGACCTGTTCTGCCAGTTGAGGGGAGAAAGTTTATACTTAAAAAATCACATTGGGGGTTTATTTAATAACAGGGTCTAAAGTAAATAAATGTGCTGGCAAGAAAATCACTACATTTCTAGTTCTCATTTTATTTCTAGAGTAGGTTACAGTTTACTGACATTCTAGAGCTCTGCACTATTTCTAACAGTACAGCAGAGCGTACAGGAATGCCTGTGTGGTTCCCAGCAGGGAATGGGAAATGGGGTTTTACTGTTACACGAGAGCTGACAAAATGTTGTGTATAGTTATAATGAGATATTTTCATCTGACTGGTACTAGGCACCATAATAATATTCCATGTTACCCATGCTTCTATAAGATGCCAACACATTATATTTGCTGAGAGGCACCTGGAAGCTATGCTAAGAGTACTTTGCAAACTCTTCCCCTTGTCCATCAGAACATGATCAGAGAGACTCATGAAAACTGCAACACACAAAAAAGGTAGAGAGTACAGTACACACCAATATCACACACCTGATACACACTAATCACTATACAAAGGTCACACCCAGTAGCGGATCTTGCTACTGGCACGCAGGATTTTTGCCCGGGGTGCCACCTTCTGGAGGGCACCACCGCCATCTGGAGGGCGCCGTGGCAAGATCCGCTACTGGTGCCCCCCGGTGCTCGGTAGATGCGGTGCTGAAGTCATCGCACACCGCACTGCATTGTGGGAGCGCAACATAGACACTAGGGGTCATAATTGACCTCTAGTGTCTATGCGGTGCTATGGGAGAGATGTCATGACATCTCTTCCATAGATAAGAGGAGTGGCGCCGGCGGCCAGAGACGGAGGGCAGCAGCAGTCAGGAAGCAGGAGTGGGGATTGTAAGTATTAATTTTTTTATTTTATTTTTAAGCGGCGCAACTAGGGGGCACAACTCTACAGGGAACACAGTACTGGGGGCACGGTGCAACTAGGGGGCACAACTCTACTGGGAGTACAACTCTAAAGGGGGCCTAACTGACCACGCCCCTTCTCCATGAAGTCACTCCCCTATTTTTCGCCCGGGGCGCCACAAAGTCTAGATCCGGCCCTGGTCACACCTATACACACTGCTCATTATACACAGATCACACTAATATCATCAGGGCCGTAACTAGGTGTGTGCAGAGTGTGCCACCGCACATAGCGCTGCAGGGTAGGGGGCGCTGTTGGCGGCACTTGTCAAATATCTTTTTTAATTACTTTCACTTGCAGTTCCCCCCTTTTTGAAGCCCAGCATCTCCTGACCTCCTCTGTCTCCTACCCTGACCCCTTCTGTCACTAATATTTATACAACATTCATGAACTTAACTTGAGAGCTCTTTGTTATTCAGTCACACTGTTCTTTATTACATTTCAAGTTACAGATATACCTGGGATTCAAACCTGCCTGTGGCATTGCAGCCAGACACTCTATTGATGCGCTATCTGACCTTGCATAGAAAGGTAGAGAATTCTACGCTAGAGAATTCTAACTATTTGAAGCTTACTTTGTACTTTGTGAAATATGATCAGCATTGCGGCTGAGCAGATCTATGTAGTGTGTGGCTACAAGAGATTGGATATGTGGCTGCACACTACATTGAACTGCTCATTTGCAATGCTGATTATTATTATTTTTACAGAGTACAAGTAGCTTCATATACTGTAGTTCTCATAGTTTTTATGCATGAACAAATAGCTCAATGAGTATGGCAGTATATTGAAATGTGTTATTTAATAAAGGGTATTGTAACTGAATAACAATGTGCTCTCAAGTTAAGTGCATGAAAGTGGTATACAGAGAATTTGTGTCCAAATTCATCTTCTTGCAGTGTTTTACGTGTGTGTGTGTGTGTGTGTGTGTGTGTGTGTGTGTGTGTGTGTGTGTGTGTGCGTGCGTGCGTGCGTGTGTGTGTGTGTGTATAAAATATACATATATATTTATATATATATTATATATAAGAAAAATGTGGGAAGGGACATCATAGCATGGTCATTCCCTGGGATCAATTTTGTCATGCCTTTCCCAACCTTATGTCCCTATTGGAAAAATGGGGTGTGCCAATTCTCTTTCTGGCACAGAGCACCAAAAAGTCTAGTTACGGCTCTGAATATCATACACTTTATGCATCACTTTGCACAGGTCACACTGATGTCACACACGTGATACACATTGATCACTATGCACAGGTCACACTGACATCACAGACCTGATGCACACTGGTCACTATACACAGGTCACACTGATATCACACACGTGATACACATTGATCACTATACACAGGTCACACTGATATCACACACCTGATGCACACTGATCACTATGCACAGGTCACACTGATATCATACACCTGATACACACTGATCACTATACACGGGTCACACTGATATCACACACCTGATACACACTGATCACTATACACCTGTCATACTGACATCACACACCTGATACACACTGATCACTATACACCTGTCATACTGACATCACACACCTGATACACACTGATCACTATACACCTGTCATACTGACATCACACACCTGATACACACTGATCACTATACACAGGTCACACTGATGTCACACACCTAATACACATTGATCACTATACACAGGTCACACTGATATCACACACCTGATGCACACTGATCACTATACACCTGTCATACTGACATCACACACCTGATACACACTGATCACTATACACAGGTCACACTGATGTCACACACCTAATACACATTGATCACTATACACAGGTCACACTGATATCACACACCTGATGCACACTGATCACTATACACTGAACACACTGATATCACACACCTGATACACACTGATCACTATGCACAGGTCACACTGACATCACACACCTGATACACACTGATCACTATATACACAGGTCACACTGATATCATACACCTAATACACACTGATCACTATATACACAGGTCACACTGATGTCACACACCTGATACACACTGATCACTATACACAGGTCACACTGATGTCAAACGCCTGATACACACTGATCACTATACACCTGTCATACTGACATCACACACCTGATACACACTGATCACTATACACCTGTCATACTGACATCACACACCTGATACACACTGATCACTATACACAGGTCACACTGATGTCACACACCTGATGCACACTGATCACTATACACCTGTCATACTGACATCACACACCTGATACACACTGATCACTATACACAGGTCACACTGATGTCACACACCTAATACACATTGATCACTATACACAGGTCACACTGATATCACACCCCTGATACACACTGATCACTATACACAGGTCACACTGATGTCACACACCTAATACACATTGATCACTATACACAGGTCACACTGATATGACACACCTGATGCACACTGATCACTATACACAGGTCACACTGACATCACACACCTGATACACACTGGTCACTATACACAGGTCACACTGATATCACACACGTGATACACATTGATCACTATACACAGGTCACACTGATATGACACACCTGATGCACACTGATCACTATACACAGGTCACACTGACATCACACACCTGATACACACTGATCACTATACACAGGTCACACTGACATCACACACCTGATACACACTGATCACTATACACAGGTCACACTGACATCACACACCTGATACACACTGATCACTATACACAGGTAACACTGATGTCACACACCTGATACACACTGATCACTATACACAGGTCACACTGACATCACACACCTGATACACACTGATCACTATACACCTGTCATACTGACATCACACACCTGATACACACTGATCACTATACACAGGTCACACTGATGTCACACACCTAATACACACTGATCACTATACACAGGTCACACTGATATGACACACCTGATACACACTGATCACTATACACCTGTCATACTGACATCACACACCTGATACACACTGATCACTATACACAGGTCACACTGATGTCACACACCTGATGCACACTGATCACTATACACAGGTCACACTGATATCACACACCTGGTACACACTGATCACTATACACCTGTCATACTGACATCACACACCTGATACACACTGATCACTATACACAGGTCACACTGATGTCACACACCTAATACACATTGATCACTATACACAGGTCACACTGATATCACACCCCTGATACACACTGATCACTATACACAGGTCACACTGATGTCACACACCTAATACACATTGATCACTATACACAGGTCACACTGATATGACACACCTGATGCACACTGATCACTATACACAGGTCACACTGACATCACACACCTGATACACACTGATCACTATACACAGGTCACACTGACATCACACACCTGATACACACTGGTCACTATACACAGGTCACACTGACATCACACACCTGATACACACTGGTCACTATACACAGGTCACACTGATATCACACACCTGATACACACTGATCACTATACACAGGTAACACTGATGTCACACACCTAATACACACTGATCACTATACACAGGTCACACTGACATCACACACCTGATACACACTGGTCACTATACACAGGTCACACTGATATCACACACCTAATACACACTGATCACTATACACAGGTCACACTGGCATCACACACCTGATACACATTGATCTCTATTCATATTTCACACAAATATGACACATGTGTTACATACTTATCACTATACACAAACTGGATGCTACACACTAGAGACACAGTGTTTGCAAATAAGTCAAACGCTGTTGTCACAAAGGGCTGGCTAAAAGGACGCCACGCCAGCAGGTGTAAAGGAAAATGGGCTATTGTGGGGTTCCATGGCGTTGATGTTTGAAGCCACACATTCTGACCGCACATCATCAAGAATTTAAACGGCCGCTTAGAGAGTTATAGACAGGCTAACCAGATATCACACAGGGTTCAGTATGGGATCCAGACGGTCATAAGACGGTCATAAAACCTCATGTCAACCTTTTGACCTGTCGACCTAGCACATGTCGACCTAGAAACCCTGTCGACCTTCCAACCCTGTCAACCTAGTGACTGTCGACCTATAGTGGTCGACCTAAACATTGTCGACCTAGACAGTGTCAGTCTTCAGACCGGATCCCCAATAAAAGCCAGTAGATTCCAGTACATATCTAGAGGATATACACATCAAATAGCGCACAGCATCACATGACTCAGGCTGACACTAAAGTCTGAGCAGCAGTAGGGACCTCCATGACGCACCTGCCCTATGCAACTGCCTGAACCACATAACACAGCCCTATGTACAGTCACATGGGAAGAGTGATATTGAATGTCACTGAAAATATGGACTAAGGTGAAAATGATCCATTTCTAAGCTCAACAATGATCTTTATAGGATCACTAGTCTCTCCTGTTGACAATCATTGTTTTACCTATGCACAGGTGTGTTGAATGTTTAACGTTAATGGACTGTCAAAGTATCTGTCAACAGCCAACATGACCACTCCTATTCCGTACAGTTAGGACTGCTACCCTGTATTAATATGACAACTGTAACGGGGGAGGGGGCCCTATCAGCTCTCTATGTCCACTGCAGGGTGTATATACAGACCAGTTACTGGGGAAACTAGTGTACGTAGTCTGTCGTGATCTTTTTTCACACCTTTTCGAGTTCCAAGATCTTCGAGACTCTGCGAGCTAGAGATCAAGAACAGAAAAAGATATTTGTGTTCTGTCCAAAATTTACATAAACATTTTATAATTATATATTAAGTCATGCGCTTTCCTACTGCTCAGTTTTGTATCAGAGAAACTTTTTGAAGGACATCTGTCATTACTATTCAACTGGAACATAAACACCTGGCACATATGGGATGAAGAGGAAGATGTATAAAACCTTGGAAAGAGGCAAAATGGAGAGAGATAAAGTGACAGCCAATCAGATCCTTACTGCCATGTTACAGGCCGTGTTTGAAAAATGACAGGAGCTGATTGGTTGGTACTTTATCTCTTTTCAGTTTATCTCTCCCCAAGCTTTGATAAATCTCCCCCTACAGTAAGTACTCTTATACAAATGTTATAATTACTCAATGTATATAAATGTGAGGAAGGATTCAGTATGATTTACCGACAGACACAATTCCGGCGGTCATAGTCCCGACAGACATTGACCTGCAGTCAAAATACCGACACGGTCAAAATAGCGACATTCATTGTGCCAACATGTTCAAAATGCCAACATCAGAATACCGACATGTGAAATGCCGACATGCCAAAATGCCGATGTGAGTTTTTCTGTTTTGTTTAGTGCCCATGTCGACACAGGTCAACATGGACACCGTCTAAGTGTTCCGCATCTATATTCCCACTATTTTATTTCACACTGTTATATTCCTCCTCTAGGTCCACTGGGATGATAGAGTATAAATAAATCTGTTTTGGGGCAAAAATTTCTTAAAAACACATGTCGCCATTTTGATATGTCGGCATTTGAAATGTTGGTATTCTGACTATGTCGGCTTTTTTTATAAATATGTCCGCATAATAAATGTTGGTATTTTGACCGTGTCGGTAGTTTGACTGTCGGTCAATGGTTGTCAGGATTATGACTGTCTGTGTTGTGTCCGTCAGTAAATCAACTGCTACCCGTAAGGAACTGTGTCAAAGATAATAGTGGAAGTGTTGTAAAGACGATATCACCGAATGAGCAAGGACTAAAGTAACAGTGGGGCAGATGTATTAAGCCTGGAGAAGTGATAAAGCGGTGATAAGTGCAAGGTGGTAACGCAGCAGCCTAACAGCTCTTAACTGTCAATTTACATATTGGAGCTGATTGGCTGGTGCGTTATCACCTTGCACTTATCACTGCTTTATCACTTCTCCAGGCTTAATACATCTGCCACAGTTTCCTGTACAAAAATACATGTGCAAATACTGTAGTACAAACGGCCACTCATTTGAACACTAGACGGACTATGTGGAAGACATACACTTTAATCTCACATGCAGCGTTCACTGTAAACAATTATGTGTACCGCTATGGCAATTTTTGATGTGCTGAAGGGCTAGATTGCAAAAAGATAGGTCATTGTCTCAGGCTGCATGAATTACTAAGGGGTCTATTTAGTAAACTATAAAAAAAAAAAAGCTTTTCTCAGCATTTTATCTGGAGAACGCCTAAAATATCGGTATTAGCATAATGAAAAGGACAGAGAAATTAAAGATATCTCTTCTGCTTTTCTTTTGCCCTGTGAGAGTCTTGCAGCCCCCGCATATAACAATTTCTGGATGACATATTTGCTGCTCACATTGGAGAGAAGACAAGAGACAGTTTTCTTCATGCATTCTCCCAGGGTCCCTCTGACCCGGTCTGTGTGTATGCAGAATCTAGCGCATATGCGGTGGCTGGAGAAAGATATCTTTTACATTTGTGAAAGACATTACTTAGGGGTGTTATTTTCTCACCGGGGCGATGAATAATGTATGACCTATCCCAACACAGTTAGGGGGGATTCAATTAGCCTCTGTAATTTACCGCAGGCTAATTGATCTCCAGGGTTATCCAATTAGCCCTGAAGTCAGCATGCAGCACTGCATTTAATGGATATTTCTTTTCAGGTCTGAGTAGACCTGAAAAGAAATATGCGCTAAATGACAATTATCAGGTGTAAACAGTGGGTTAACACATTGGTCTGGGAACTTTTCCCAGATTGTATGTGTTAACTCCCCGATATCGAATGCAAAAAAAAAGAGGCTGTAATTGAATAGCCCTGGGCGGTAAAGCATGGGGCTACCACCTTTTTAACCCCCGAAAAATTATCGGGGCTAATTGAATTTCCCCCTAAGTGATACATATATGGCGATATCCAATGGGCCAGGCCAGGTGCAAAATTCTGATATGTTTGTATATCACCATTTTTACTAAACAGACCCAGTGATAGCTGGAAACCAATATTTTATCGGATGTATGTGTTTTAACCGATACGTAGCAATGTCTGTTTTTTTACTGAATCCTCTGTGCAATAAAACATGCCTGGTTTGCTTTCAGTAACTATTTAGAAGACCTTAACCAGGTAAATTCAACCCAGTGTACAACCAATCCCAGATAGCACCATAGTGTACTGCCATTCCCGAGCGCCACAGCGTGCAACCCATCCCAAATAGCGCCACAGTGTACAGCCAATCCTGAGCACTACAGTGTACAGCCAATCCCAGATGGTGCCACAGTATACAGCCAATCCAGAGCACCACAGTGTACAGCCAATCCTACATGGTTTCCTATTTTTAATGCATTTCATTTCTTTTCATCTATTCTATCATTTTTAATCATTGCTAATCAAACGGCTTCTGTATGCAATCATTATTCATTAACCATACACAAGGAGGAAACATCATGACAGTAGCAGTTAATTAGTATACCTTTTAAGGCCGGGTTTCTGTGTCTTTTGCGGTGACCAGTCGGTATTGGGAAGCTTTATCTAGAAAACAAAGAAGTGAACAATGAAATCATACACATTAAGCGTCTGTTCTTCCCCTAATGTAGGTACATTGAATTTTGCTTAGAATAGTGTTTTCTCAGCTCTAGTCTCATTGTGACCCCCAACTGGTATGAATTTTAGCATATCGCTGCATGAGACCAATTTGCATACACTCAGCTTTAATTACATTTAAATGGAGATGATTTGCAGGTGGCTTGGTTATAATGAAAATCTAATGTGTTACAGGAATGGTTTGAATAGTGGATGACAAAATAAAAATGTATGACACAATTTTTAAAGTAGCAATATATTTTCTGGGGAGAATGAGGTTCTCACCTCTAGGTGATGAGGTTCTCACCTCTAGGTGAACGTTTTTGGTTTGTTGACATAAAATACTTTCAAAGATTTGTCGTGGAGTAAACCACTTAAAAGTACTAGTGGATGATCAAACAAGATTCCAGCTTCTACAGAAACCAGCCCTGGCATAATATGCGCTAGTAAATGTGGTTTGATCTATTGCAATTTCATATTAATGAAGGAAGAATGTTGGTGTCACCTGTAAAATTTTGCAATACCAATGTAATCTTCCCCATAATACCGGAAGATTATAATGATTTACTCTCAGGGATAACATTCGGAATGCATTGTAGCTTACATGTCAAAATGTTTCTCAGAACAGAATCTTGGTGCTGATACAAGACGAAGGGGTGTGGGGGGTGTACTAAGCAGTGATAAGAGTGGAGAAATGAGCCAGTGGAGAAGTTGCCCATGGCAACCAATCAGCTGTTCTGTCTAATTTTATAGTATGCAAATTCTAAATGTTACTTCAATGCTGATTGGTTGGTCTACACTGGCTCATGTCTCCACTCTTCTCTGCTTAGTACATCTCCCCCTAAGCAGTGAATGAAGCATGGATAGGGTACAACGGTTGCATCATTGGTCACTCCAACTCGCACCAATAAATAACCCTAGCAGTCTCAGTTTTCAAAGAGCAGTCCAACTGTTTGTGTGTAAAGGGGCAGGCTTTACCAAATTAGGTAGACCTTAACTTCTGTCAACATTTTGTATTTTGTATATCTGTTGACCTAATGCATGCCGACTATATTATGTTGACCTATTGTCTACCTAGACATTGGAGATCTATTATATCACACCCCACCAGAACTGGTGCATGCAGGGTGGTGGTGAATGGTGATACCTCCCAACTTCCAAGCACGCAATTCAAACCTGAACAAATCAGGCCAGTTGGTAGGTATGTACTTGTATCTAAATGTTGCTACTGTTTTCTACTGAAAAATCTGGTAGCTGTGGCCCAACAGCTGTTTCAACCAACACGGTTTTCCTCAGGTTGAAACAGCTGTTGGGCCACAGCTATCAGATGGTGCTTCACATGGATTTTTCTTGAAGAATAAAACTCTTTTCACGTTCATCTAAACTGTGAGTGCTGGTAATTTCTTTTTCTAAATTGCAGAAAGAGTGAGTGTAATTATTATTATCTTTTACCCTGCACCACCGCCTTGCCAATGATTTACAATAGCTTTGACTGCTGTCTTTTTCCAGAACTTTGTATATATATATATATATATATATATATATATATATGTCCCATAAAGAAGGCGGCACTCAGAGACTTTGTAAATAACAAAAGATTCTTTAGTGAACAAACTGCATGGTTACATCAACGTTTCGGGGCATGTAGCCCCTTCATCAGGATAACCCCACACTGCAAATCAACAAACATTTATAGGTGCACTCACCCCTCAAAGCTGTCCCCCACTGGCTGCCGCCGCCGTGTCCCAGGCCCGGCGTCCGTCCCCACGAGCAGAGCACTTCCGCCGGAAGTGACGTCGCGGGTCCCGGTCACGTTGCCGCGGCAACCTAACAAACAAAACAAACAACACAAGCGTATGAGAAATCCGACCTGTCAGCGCCCACACATGCTACACTGGAACTGTGCTTTACTCCATGTCTCCTATCTCCAATGTATCCATAAAGTGCAACGTGCAAACAATGCTAATTACAGAACAGTTAACACTACGGGCAGTGAAACCACACCGCCAGCAGTGCCTAATCTGTATATGTGGCCATGTTGTATCCTCATCAATACTATATCATCAAAACATCTATAATAAAAAAATATATAAAAAATATATATATATATATGGTAAAAAAACATATATATAGTAAAAAAAAACATGACCTAAGGTGATGCAACCAGACTATGATGTGAAAAATATGACTTAAAGTGCATAAGCCTGCTATAAAATCCAATGTGAAAAATATGTATGATAAAATGCCACATAGTGTTAAGGAAAAACACCCAGCTCAGTTTCAGTGCACCCATGCGTGGGTCTTAGTACAGATCGTACCCTCTATTAATTATATAGCCAGCAGTCACATTGGCATATCAACACCATTTAAAATGCATGATTATATGTGAATATATAAAAACATATATCATAGATTGTAAAATGAAACACATGTAAACTCCACACAGTTGTAAGCAACATCTTCCAAATGGCCTCACCACCATCATTAATCCCTGATCATATTTAATTACTGGCACTGCCCATATGTCGCTAAACCCAAATGTCAGCCGGTCAGCAGACCAGGCCCATTAGTACAACCCTTAGACCGTACACAGAAAGACCCCTTCATTTTGAATATAAATATTATAAGAAATTACTCAAGCCCAGAGATTCATTCAGACCTCTAGGTCTAATGGTGTCAAGTCTGAAGATCCACCGGGACTCCAGCTGGAGCAATTTTAATGCTCTGTTGCCCCCTCTGATGGATTCTGGCACCTGGTCAATAATGCGGTATTTCAAAGTCGCCATACCGTGTTTCAATTTTGCGAAATGATGTGCCACCGGCTGGTCACTATTACCTGAGCCCAACGCCGCCCTAATGGCCTGTCTGTGTTGGGCCATCCTTATTTTAAATAAACATTCTGTTTTGCCCACATAATACAGGCCACAAGGGCACATAATTACATATATTACAAATTTGGAATTACAAGACAACGGCCAATTGATAGTATATTTTTTAGCAGAATGTGGATGTACGATGCTCGATCCTGCAGACATGTAGCTGCAGGTGGTACAACCAATACACCTATAACAGCCATTTGGTCTACTCAAGAAATGTGAGGGAGCTGGTTTCTTGAATTTACTAAGGTCAGTTTTCATTAGAAGATCTTTAATATTCCGACCCCTCCTATAGCTGGACATGATTTGTGTGTTTTTTAATGTCTTGAGTTCGGGGTCTGTGGTAATAATAGGCCACAGAGCCTTGGCCCTTTTGTTGGTATAATGGCTGTTAGTGTCATATGTGTTAACCCAGGGTAATTTATTCTGTTTCTTGCGCGTCACGGTTTTGGTCAGAAGGTCCACTCTATTCAGAGCACATGCTTTCGCTCTCGCTTGTTTTAATAAAGGTACAGGATATCCCCTCTCCACAAACTTAGCCTCCATGTTGTCTAGTTGTTTTTCAAGATTTGCGGCAGTATTTGTAATCCTGCACACCCGTAAAACTTGGGAGTAGAGCAAACCATGTATGGTAGGGGCAGGATGAAAACTATTATACCTCAATAGCATGTTTCTATCAGTGGGTTTGGAATATAAATCTGTATCAATCTTCCCTTCATTGATTCGGATAGAAATATCCAAAAAATCAATGTGGGTATGACTGCATTGCATGGTGAGCTTAATAGTACTATCCGAGCTGTTATGTTTAGCTATGATGTCCACTAGGGACTGCTCATCTCCTATCCAGAAGATGAGCAAGTCGTCTATGTAACGATAATACAGATAAATTTGCTCAGCAACCGCCGGATTTTCATAAAACAGCCCCTTCTCGGTCTCCCACATGAAGGTGTTTGCAAAGGCCGGAGCCACTGCTGACCCCATCGCACACCCCATTATCTGCCTGAAGAACTTGTCTTCAAACAAAAAATAGTTGTGCGTCAAGGTGAACTCCAGTAATTCAATAAATAAATCCACATCTGGACCTGTATATGCCGTATTGCCTGTAATTAACCTTCTAACTGCCTGTAGGCCTCCTGCATGCGGAATGCATGTATACAGGCTAGATACATCAATTGTGGCCATCAGCAGATTAGGTGGTACCTGGTCAAACTGTAAAAATTTCTCCAACAACACATTGGAGTCTTTCAAATGTGTGAACGTTTGCTGAATGCATGGTTGTAAATAGGAATCTAGAAAAATGGCCAGTGGTTCGCACAGAGACCCCCGGGCCGACACAATCGGTCTCCCAGGAGGTCTCTGTGCGTGCTTGTGTATTTTCGGGAGTGTGTAAAACACCGGTACTGCCGGGTGTGTGTTCAATAATTTCTGAATCATGGTTTTAGACAGCAACCCCTGTTCACATGCTCTGGTCAAAATACCGGCTAATTCCTCTACAAAAGACCCTGTGGGGTCCCTCTCTAAAGGGCAATAGGTATCTGTATCACTCAATAAACGATGACATTCAGTAACATAATCACTGGTATTGAGAATCACTATAGAACCCCCTTTATCGGCCTAATCTGCTGATGGCCACAATTGATGTATCTAGCCTGTATACATGCATTCCGCATGCAGGAGGCCTACAGGCAGTTAGAAGGTTAATTACAGGCAATACGGCATATACAGGTCCAGATGTGGATTTATTTATTGAATTACTGGAGTTCACCTTGACGCACAACTATTTTTTGTTTGAAGACAAGTTCTTCAGGCAGATAATGGGGTGTGCGATGGGGTCAGCAGTGGCTCCGGCCTTTGCAAACACCTTCATGTGGGAGACCGAGAAGGGGCTGTTTTATGAAAATCCGGCGGTTGTTGAGCAAATTTATCTGTATTATCGTTACATAGACGACTTGCTCATCTTCTGGATAGGAGATGAGCAGTGCCTAGTGGACATCATAGCTAAACATAACAGCTCGGATA
Source organism: Pseudophryne corroboree (assembly GCF_028390025.1). NCBI lineage: Eukaryota > Metazoa > Chordata > Amphibia > Anura > Myobatrachidae > Pseudophryne > Pseudophryne corroboree. Next base: position 790,195,638 of record NC_086449.1, on the reverse strand, counting down.
GTACTATTAAGCTCACCATGCAATGCAGTCATACCCACATTGATTTTTTGGATATTTCTATCCGAATCAATGAAGGGAAGATTGATACAGATTTATATTCCAAACCCACTGATAGAAACATGCTATTGAGGTATAATAGTTTTCATCCTGCCCCTACCATACATGGTTTGCCCTACTCCCAAGTTTTACGGGTGTGCAGGATTACAAATACTGCCGCAAATCTTGAAAAACAACTAGACAACATGGAGGCTAAGTTTGTGGAGAGGGGATATCCTGTACCTTTATTAAAACAAGCGAGAGCGAAAGCATGTGCTCTGAATAGAGTGGACCTTCTGACCAAAACCGTGACGCGCAAGAAACAGAATAAATTACCCTGGGTTAACACATATGACACTAACAGCCATTATACCAACAAAAGGGCCAAGGCTCTGTGGCCTATTATTACCACAGACCCCGAACTCAAGACATTAAAAAACACACAAATCATGTCCAGCTATAGGAGGGGTCGGAATATTAAAGATCTTCTAGTGAAAACTGACCTTAGTAAATTCAAGAAACCAGCTCCCTCACATTTCTTGAGTAGACCAAATGGCTGTTATAGGTGTATTGGTTGTACCACCTGCAGCTACATGTCTGCAGGGACTAGCATCGTACATCCACATTCTCCTAAAAAATATACTATCAATTGGCCGTTGTCTTGTAATTCCAAATTTGTAATATATGTAATTATGTGCCCTTGTGGCCTGTATTATGTGGGCAAAACAGAATGTTTATTTAAAATAAGGATGGCCCAACACAGACAGGCCATTAGGGCGGCGTTGGGCTCAGGTAATAGTGACCAGCCGGTGGCACGTCATTTCGCAAAATTGAAACACGGTATGGCGACTTTGAAATACCGCATTATTGACCAGGTGCCAGAATCCATCAGAGGGGGCAACAGAGCATTAAAATTGCTCCAGCTGGAGTCCCGGTGGATCTTCAGACTTGACACCATTAGACCTAGAGGTCTGAATGAATCTCTGGGCTTGAGTAATTTCTTATAATATTTATATTCAAAATGAAGGGGTCTTTCTGTGTACGGTCTAAGGGTTGTACTAATGGGCCTGGTCTGCTGACCGGCTGACATTTGGGTTTAGCGACATATGGACAGTGCCAGTAATTAAATATGATCAGGGATTAATGATGGTGGTGAGGCCATTTGGAAGATGTTGCTTACAACTGTGTGGAGTTTACATGTGTTTCGTTTCACAATCTATGATATATGTTTTTATATATTCACATATAATCATGCATTTTAAATGGTGTTGATATGCCAATGTGACTGCTGGCTATATAATTAATAGAGGGTACGATCTGTACTAAGACCCACGCATGGGTGCACTGAAACTGAGCTGGGTGTTTTTCCTTAACACTATGTGGCATTTTATCATACATATTTTTCACATTGGATTTTATAGCAGGCTTATGCACTTTAAGTCATATTTTTCACATCATAGTCTGGTTGCATCACCTTAGGTCATGTTTTTTTACTATATATATGTTTTTTTACCATATATATATATTTTTTTTATATATATTTTTATTATAGATGTTTTGATGATATAGTATTGATGAGGATACAACATGGCCACATATACAGATTAGGCACTGCTGGCGGTGTGGTTTCACTGCCCGTAGTGTTAACTGTTCTGTAATTAGCATTGTTTGCACGTTGCACTTTATGGATACATTGGAGATAGGAGACATGGAGTAAAGCACAGTTCCAGTGTAGCATGTGTGGGCGCTGACAGGTCGGATTTCTCATACGCATGTGTTGTTTGTTTTGTTTGTTAGGTTGCCGCGGCAACGTGACCGGGACCCGCGACGTCACTTCCGGCGGAAGTGCTCTGCTCGTGGGGACGGACGCCGGGCCTGGGACACGGCGGCGGCAGCCAGTGGGGGACAGCTTTGAGGGGTGAGTGCACCTATAAATGTTTGTTGATTTGCAGTGTGGGGTTATCCTGATGAAGGGGCTACATGCCCCGAAACGTTGATGTAACCATGCAGTTTGTTCACTAAAGAATCTTTTGTTATTTACAAAGTCTCTGAGTGCCGCCTTCTTTATGGGACATGGATGGAGGTGAAACCTCATAGGATGGCACCTGAGCCAGAAAGCCCACGGAGGCCTTCCGAGTGCCGGCCACTCTATGGATATTATATATATATATATATATATATATATATATATATATATATATAAGATATAGATATAGACAGTGCAAAGCCGTAACAAGACTTTTTGGTGCCCCGTGCCAGAGAGAGAATTGGTGCTCCCCCCACCCCCTGCATTTTTAAAATAGGGACATAAGGCATATGCCTCGTGAGGAAGGGGCATGACACGATTGATCCCAGAGAAAGTCCATGCTATGATGCCCCTTCCCACATTATATATAATACACACACATTTGTAGACCACTGCAAGAAAATGGATTTGGACATAAATCCTCTTAACACCACATTCTTGCACTTAACTTAAGAGTTTGTTGTTATTCCATTACAATACCCTTTATTAAATAACACAATTAAATATACTGCCATACCCAGGATTCAAACCTATAACCTGTTGAATTCTAATCAAACACCCTACTCATTGAGCTATTTGATCCTGCATAAAAACTATGAACACTATATGAAGCTACTGGTACTTTGTAAAAACAATAATCAGCATTGCAATTGAGCAGATCTATGTAGTGTGCAGCCACCTATCCAATCTCTTGCAGCCACACACTACACAGATCTTCTCAGCTGCAATGCTGATCATTTTTTCACAAAGTACAAGGTAAGCTTCAAATAGTTGGAATTCTCTAACTTTTTTATGCAGGGCAGATCAATGCATAGAGTGTCTGATTGCAATGCCACAGGCAATGGGTTCAAATCTTGGGAATGTCAGTATCTTGAAATGTAATAAAGGACAGTGTGACTGAATAACAAAGAAAACTCAAGATGAGTTCATAAATGTTGTATAGGTATTGTATAGGTACAGGTTGAGTATCCCATATCCAAATATTCCGAAATACGGAATATTCCGAAATACTGACTTTTTTGAGTGAGAGTGAGATAGTGAAACCTTTGTTTTTTGATGGCTCAATGTACACAAACTTTGTTTAATACACAAAGTTACTAAAAATATTGTATTAAATGACCTTCAGGCTGCGTGTATAAGGTGTATATGAGACATAAATGAATTGTGTGAATGTACACACACTTTGTTTAATGCACAAAGTTATAAAATATATTGGTTAAAATTATCTTCAGGCTGTGTGTACAAGGTGTATATATAACATAAATGCATTCTGTGCTTAGATTTAGGTCCCATCACCATGATATCTCATTATAGTATGCAATTATTCCAAAATACGGAAAAATCCCATATCCAAAATACCTCTGGTCCCAAGCATTTTGGATAAGGGAGACTCAACCTGTATTAGTGACAGAAGGGGTCAGGGTAGGAGACAGGGGCGGTCAGGGGATGCTGGGCTTCAAACTTTTACGTTCACTAAAAAAAATTGGGATTTATTTTGAATACATTTTTATTTACCATGTTAGAAGGGATAAAAAGACTAATGAGATTCTGGAGAAAAAAGCATAATGTGTGTGGTTGCTGCAGACAGTAATTAGTGATATATTTGTTGGAATGTGATTGACCTAAAAAGTGCCCAAATAGGCTTAGCACAGGGGTGAGAAAACGTTCAGCAATTAAGAAATTAAAAAGACACATTTATGACTAAATTATCATATGATTATTCTATTAATAATGATTTCACATTTATCATGGTGCTATACATTCCTCATTTACTTACATTGGAAGGCTGTTCAGTGTATCCTCTATAATCTTCTTATAAATGCTATTCTTCTACTCTAAATGACGAGTCAAAGCAGTGACATGGTGTTCTAAATTGCCTTTTACTGCAAATAATGCACTTGTAAATGAGTGCAAGTATTTCTTTCATGAAGTCAGAAAAAAAATAATCTGTGTTACTTGACAACCATTAATTCTGTTTCATGTAACTTTCTATCTGTACAGAAATGAACCTGATAATAAGAAACTTCCCAGAAAAACAAAAATGATAATACTACAATTCTGCCATCTAGTGGAGCGTGTGTGACTTTGCAACATCTTACGCTGAGAGGTCAGGGGAATTCCAATCAAGCAATATCATATTAAATTAAATTATTTACAGCCACACAATCCAATTAACATCTTTTGCACATTTATTTCAAAAATAACCTTGTCAATCATGTTATCACATAATATTACTGTCACCCATATGGGAGCCATATGCTGAAAAAGAAGAAAATAAACTTTGAGCAGCTGCCAATATTCTATATCCAGCCCTCACAGTTGTAAAGTAATAATTTTATTTAACCTCCTGCTGCTTCGCAATTAAATACTGTACATGTTAATGTGGTAAATGGCAAAAATGTTCAGAAAGATAAAGTATAAATAGATTATTGATTTTGCATAAAGTAATTGGAACTGTGTAAGTTTAGGCATGGTCATCAACCATCAATGGTTTGTCATTGTTGGTCGATGGTTCTTCACCATTGACAGCAGGGATACAGAAATGTTTTTGTATCTCAGAGGATGGTGCACAATGCTTAGCCACACCCCCTGGTGCACAACTTAGACCCGCCCTCTTCCCTGATTGGCATAGCATGGTCACTTGTCCCACAGTAGAGATACCTATCGATGGTTCAAGCCATTAATAGTTTCCTGCAAATGATGAAAACTAGCAAGGGCACCATCGATGTAGGCCATTGATGGTGAACTCTTCGAAGATTTTCTCTACATTAGTGGGATTAAGAACGCTCAAAAGTCAGCGTCATGATGACCTTAGAATCTGGTTATATTAAAGATAGAAACTACATAGGCGTCAGAATATGGACATTTGCAAATTAGACATTGGGGCAGATTCAGGGGCGGATGCTAATTTGATTTTCACGTAATTATCTGATGTTTTTTGATCTGTGCAATGTGCATATTTGGATCTAGTCTTGCGGTGTTGAACACGGTACTTCAGACATTGGGTGGGTGAGTTTGCAGGCATTTGGGGGCGTTACTCAGCCAATGTTATCATTGTGGATCTGTTGCCGTATCTTCAGATGCAGGCTGTGGATCTGAGAAACTGGCAGTGGGAGTGTTCTTTCACAAGCCACCTCCTGCAGCTTTTGTATATTTTTGCACAGCAACATTTGTGATCAGGAAAACAATTTGTATATTAGTCATCATTATCAACAGTCACTAGCACTTACTCAATGCAAAAAATACACATCTAAACCAGCAAACTTTCGCTTAAGTCCAAGTAGACTTAATAGTATTTAAGAAGTCTACTCTATTCATGAAGCAGTAAAAAGAGTGGAGAAGTTTCCCATGGCAACCAATCAGCTGCTCTGTACAATTGTATAGTATGCAAATTATAAATGTTAGTTCAATGTTGATTGGTTGCCATGGGCAACTTCTCCACTGGCTCACTTCTCCACTTTTATCACTGCTTCATGAATAGGCCCCTTAGTATGATGTAATTCTACTAGTTAGTGAGTTTGCAGAAGGACTGGGAAAATGTAAGACTAATTTAGGGGCAGATGTACTAATCCAAGTAGAGAGAGATAAAGTACCAGCCAATCAGCTCCTGTCATTTATTTTTTTCAAACACAGCCTCAGGGCCGGTGCTAGGGTGTTCGGCGCCCCCCTGCAAACAATAAATTTGCGACCTCCCATATTTTACAAAGGGACAGCGCGCAGCAAAAAGGGATGTGGTCTCACAAGGAAGGGGCGTGACCACACAATAGTACCCCCATTTCAAATTACGCCACACAGTAGCACAATCTTATTCACATTACCCTGCGCATAGTAGTGCTGTTTATACACATAATGTCCCCAGTAGTGGCGCCGGTTATACACATAATAGCCCCTGTAGTAGCGCCGGTTATACACATAATAGGCCCTGTGGTAGCTCCGGTTATACACATAATAGCCCCTGTGGTAGCGCCGGTTATACACATAATAGCCCCTGTAGTAGTGCCAGTTATACACATAATAGCCCCTGTAGTAGCACCGGTTATACACATAATAGCCCCTGTAGTAGCACCGGTTATACACATAATAGCCCCTGTGGTAGCACCAGTTATACACATAATAGCCCCTGTGGTAGTGCCAGTTATACACATAATAGCCCCTGTAGTAGCACCGGTTATACACATAATAGCCCCTGTAGTAGCACCGGTTATACACATAATAGCCCCTGTAGTAGCACCGGTTATACACATAATAGCCCCTGTGGTAGCACCGGTTATACACATAATAGCCCCTGTGGTAATGCCAGTTATATACATAATAGATCCTGTGGTAGCACCAGATATACACATAATAGCCCCTGGAGTAGCGCCAGTTATCCACATAATAGCCCCTCTAGTAGCACCAGTTATATATAATGCCCTCAGAAGTGCCATTTGTACAAATTATGCATCCCCTCCCACCACTGGTGCAAGTAGAGAAAATGTCTTAGTGGTACTGTGTGCCTTATACGCGCGTGACAAAAATGGGTTTAGCCAAATGCCACATGGGGAGTGGCCAATGAAAATGGGGGCGTGATACGCATGGTCCCAATAGTGCCAGATACACATATGCCCCCACCGTGCCAGATATGCTCCTACAGTGCCTGATATGCCCCCACAGTGCCAGATACACAAATGCCCCACAGTGCCAGATACACGAATGCCCCACAGTGCCAGATACACGAATGCCCCACAGTGCCAGATACACAAATGCCCCCAGCAGTGCCATATATGCACCCCACAGTACCAGACATGCCCCCACTGTGCCAGATACACATATGCCCCCACAGTGCCAGATATGCTCCATAGTGCCAGATACACAGTACCCCACAGTGCCATATACACTGCCTTCCACACACACATACACAGATACACACACACATACTGTAGATACACATACACATAGATAGATACACACACACACACACACATACACACAGATACACACACACACACTTTCTCACTCATGCTCCTTCAACATACCATCTGGCTGGCTGGATTTGTAGCAGTTTCTGTCTTCTTCAGCCTGGTCCTGTGTAGCCCCGCCCCTCGGTGCTGTGTAGCCACGCCCCCTTTTTCGGGCAGAGCCCGGGACACAGACGGACACTGTAGAGGAGTAGGGGGAAGCTTCAACCTGCCGGCGCCACTGCCTGTCAAACGGTGTGACAGGCACAGCAGCCGGCAGCAGCAGGGGGCCCAGGTGCAGCAGCAAGGATGCAGAGCAGGGAGAGCGCCTCTCCACCCTGGCACCTACCTGCTTTGCATCCCTTTGCTGAGCGGGTAGCGCCGAGCCTGCACAGCCTGTAACATGGCAGTTAGGAGCTGATCGGCTGGTACTTTATCTCTCTCCACATTATCTCTTTCCAAGGTTTAGTACATCTCCCCCTAAAACCTGGCTACAAGGTGAATATCTTGCAGAAAAAAAGTTTTGACAATTTAGCTCATCCCTGGTAAAGTGACTGACTCTGTAGATCATCTCCATTAATTTGTTATGAGCGACTAAATTACACCAGGGCCAGATGAATGTTTCCTGTGTTTCGCAACACTTCTAGAAGTAACATGTCTATGAATAATTTATCCATGTCTGTCTATTATTTTCATCCTTGCCGTGGAATTTTTTTTATATTGTATAATTACATAGAAAACCCTTTTAAGGACCATTGTCAGATCCATTCGTATCAGTTATGGGAACTCTCAAGTGTTACAACTTATAAATATATAATAGCCATCACGGTTGTATAAACTGAGATGGGTCTTATAAAGCTGTGATTAATTAGCAAGTGCACATATATGTTTGGCTTCAATATATAATGTCATTATTCCGGTACACATGGTGAGACATAACATTCACGGCTGACCTCCAAATATTAAGGTCATCCTGAGTTATCTGAATACCATTAATATTCAGGTCCAGCTATGGAAAGGGCACCACTGAAGTCCCCTACAAAATGTACCTTTAAGCTGGGAACTATGCCAGACCAGATTCTGAAAAACTGCATACAGTACAGTATGTGCAATATTGTGCTTTACATGTAACAGATTTCAGCACACGGACAATCCGAAATAAATTTCCATTGGTCATGGTGAATGTTGCCTAGCAGAGCCATTAAGAATAATAAGGTAACTGTACTTTACCTGGCAAACTGGTAGCGGCAGAAAAAATATATATACTCTCCCAATGGATCTCCCCAGATTCAGTACCCATTGCACTACTCTATCCCAGAATTTCATTCTTATTTCACTCAGATTGGACCAACACTATGCTTCACAAAGAAAAATTGACAGGGAAATATTTTGACGCATGGCTCCCATACATTCGTACTTTATCCCCGTCACTAAAAGAGGCCTTAAGGAAATGTTTTCAAAATACTGATTGGTACAATTTAACAGTGTTATAGGCCCTACACACTGGCCGATCCGCCGCCGAGCTGCCCGGCGGAGGGATACAGTCTACGGCGACCCGGCGGCGGGGGATGGGGGGGGGGGCAGTGACAGGGGGAGTGAAGTTACTTCACTCCCCCCGTCACACGGCTCCATAGAACTGCAGGCAAATATGGACAAGATCGTCCATATTGGCCTGCATGCACAGCCGACGGGACACCAGCGATGAACGAGCGCGGGGCCGAGCATCGTTCATCGCTGGTGCCTCCACACTGAAAGATATGAACGTTATCTCGTTCATTAATGTACGAGATCGTTCATATCATGCAGTCATGTCGGCTAGTGTGTAGGGCCCATTAGACTCTAGTGTTCCGTTCTAACTTGCCCCTGGATAGGGATATCATTTCCCCTCTCGAAGCTGTAATTTGACCACATTATAGCTGTGTCCTAAGCCATACAAATTGTCCTGTTTAAGCTCTTGACTCTCTTCTGTTGTACTGTTTCTTCCCTTGATCGATTGTTGTAATATTCTACAAGACTTTTCCGATTCTGTTCTGAATGTTTGTGCTGTCTATGTGTATTGCTTATATTGCTTTTGCCTTTCAATAAACTTTTTGAAGAAAAAAAAAGAACAATAAGTGGTGTATTGAGTCACATTGTCACATTCACCTTAGACAAGTTGTTTTATATCTTTGCGTCCAAATGCTAATTTCATATATACAACACTGCATAAAGCTGTATACATTTACACCTTAAATTTAACTATAATAGTATATTCTCTATAATAAAAGGCTAATGCTGATTCTCACCTCTATGGTGTGCAGACGGCCACTAGATGGCGCCTGACAGAGCAATTCAAGTGTTGCTACATTCAGGTGTGTGCACACACACCTACACACACACCGCTACACCTACATACCTCAGCATGTAAGGGTTGTCAGTAGAGATGAGCGGGTTCGGTTCTCCGAGATCCGACCCCCCCGAACTTAACCTATTTTACACGGTTCCGAGGCAGCCTCGGATCTTCCCACCTTGCTCGGTTAACCCGAACGCACCAGAACGTCATCATCCCGCTTTCAGATTCTTGCGAGATTCGTATTCTATATAAAGAGCCACGCGTCACCGCCATTTTTACTCGTGCATTGGAGATTGAACGGAGAGGACGTGGCTGTGTTCTCTCCCTGAAAAGCTCCGTATCTGTGCTCAGTGTGCTGCAAATATCTGTGCTCAGTGTGCTGAAAATATCTACGTTCTCTGCCTGAAAATGCTCCATATCTGTGCTCAGTGTGCTGCAAATATCTGTGCTCAGTGTGCTGCATTGTGGGGACCACCAGTATATAATTATAGTAGTACAGTACAGTAGGCCATTGCTGTATCTTGCAGCTCTGTGTCAAGTATACTATCTCTGTGCTGCATTATTGTGAGCAGTATATAGTAGGACAGTGCAGCATTTTGGTGACCAGCAGTATACGTATAGTACCGTACAGTAGGCCATTGCTGTATGTTGCAGCTCTGTGTCAAGTATACTATCCATATCTGTGCTGCATTATTGTGAGCAGTATATAGTAGGACAGTGCAGCATTTTGGTGACCAACAGTATACATATAGTATAGTACAGTAGGCCATTGCTGTATCTTGCAGCTGTGTCAAGTATACTATCTCTGTGCTGCATTATTGTGAGCAGTATATAGTAGGACAGTGCAGCATTTTGGTGACCAGCAGTATACATATAGTACAGTACAGTAGGCCATTGCTGTATCTTGCAGCTCTGTGTCAAGTATACTATCTCTGTGCTGCATTATTGTGAGCAGTATATAGTAGGACAGTGCAGCATTTTGGTAACCAGCAGTATACATATAGTACAGTACAGTAGGCCATTGCTGTATCATGCAGCTCTGTGTCAAGTATACTATCTCTGTGCTGCATTATTGTGAGAAGTATATAGTAGGACAGTGCAGCATTTTGGTGACCAGTAGTATACATATAATACAGTACAGTAGGCCATTGCTATTGATATATTACTGGCATATAATTCCACACATTAAAAAATGGAGAACAAAAATGTGGAGGGTAAAATAGGGAAAGATCAAGATCCACTTCCACCTCGTGCTGAAGCTGCTGCCACTAGTCATGGCCGAGACGATGAAATGCCATCAACGTCGTCTGCCAAGGCCGATGCCCAATGTCATAGTAGAGAGCATGTAAAATCCAAAAAACAAAAGTTCAGTAAAATGACCCAAAATTCTAAATTAAAAGCGTCTGAGGAGCAGCGTAAACTTGCGAATATGCCATTTACGACACGGAGTGGCAAGGAACGGCTGAGGCCCTGGCCTATGTTCATGGCTAGTGGTTCAGCTTCACATGAGGATGGAAGCACTCATCCTCCCGCTAGAAAAATGAAAAGACTTAAGCTGGCAAAAGCACGTCAAAGAACTGTGCGTTCTTCTAAATCACAAATCCCCAAGGAGAGTCCAATTGTGTCGGTTGCGATGCCTGACCTTCCCAACACTGGACGGGAAGAGGTGGCGCCTTCCACCATTTGCACGCCCCCTGCAAGTACTGGAAGGAGCACCCACAGTCCAGTTCCTGATAGTCAAATTGAAGATGTCACTGTTGAAGTACACCAGGATGAGGATATGGGTGTTGCTGGCGCTGAGGAGGAAATTGACAAGGAGGATTCTGATGGTGAGGTGGTTTGTTTAAGTCAGGCACCCGGGGAGACACCTGTTGTCCGTGGGGTAAATATGGCCATTGACATGCCTGGTCAAATTACAAAAAAAATCACCTCTTCGGTGTGGAATTATTTTAACAGAAATGCGGACAACTGGTGTCAAGCCGTGTGTTGCCTTTGTCAAGCTGTAATAAGTAGGGGTAAGGACGTTAACCACCTAGGAACATCCTCCCTTATACGTCACCTGGAGCGCATTCATCAGAAGTCATTGAAAAGTTCAAAAACTTTGGGTGACAGCAGAAGCAGTCCACTGACAACTAAATCCCTTCCTCTTGTACCCAAGCTCCTGCAAACCACACCACCAACTCCCTCAGTGTCAATTTCCTCCTTAGACAGGAAGTCTGACGAGTCCTCTCCTAACTGGGATTCCTCCGATGGATCCTTGAGTGTAACGCCTACTGCTGCTGGCGCTGCTGTTGTTGCTGCTGGGAGTCGATTGTCATCCCAGATGGGAAGTCGGAAGACCACTTGTACTACTTCCAGTAAGCAATTGACTGTCCAACAGTCCTTTGTGAGGAAGATGAAATATCACAGCAGTCATCCTGCTGCAAAGTGGATAACTCAGGCCTTGGCAGCTGTGTTGGTGTTAAACGTGTGTCCGGTATTCACCGTTAATTCACAGGGAATTAGAAAATTTCTTGAGGTAGTGTGTACCCGGTACCAAACACCATCTAGGTTCCACTTCTCTAGGCAGGCGATACCGAGAATGTACACAGACGTCAGAAAAAGAGTCACCATTGTCCTAAAAAATGCAGTTGTACCCAATGTCCACTTAACCACGGACATGTGGACAAGTGGAGCAGGGCAGACTCAGGACTATATGACTGTGACAGCCCACTGGGTAGATGTATTGCCTCCCGCAGCAAGAACAGCAGCGGCGGCACCAGTAGCAGCATCTCGCAAATGCCAACTCATTCCTAGGCAGGCTACGCTTTGTATCACCGCTTTCCATAAGAGGCACACAGCTGACAACCTCTTACGGAAACTGAGGAACATCATCGCAGAATGGCTTACCCCAATTGGACTCTCCTGGGGATTTGTGGCCTCGGACAACGCCACCAATATTGTGCGTGCATTACATGTGGGCAAATTCCAGCACGTCCCATGTTTTGCACATACATTAAATTTGGTGGTGCAGAATTATTTAAAAAATGACAGGGGCGTGCAAGAGATGCTGTCGGTGGCCCAAAGAATTGCGGGCCACTTTCGGCATTCAGCCACCGTGTGCCGAAGACTGGAGCACCAGCAAACACTCCTGAACCTGCCCCGCCATCAGCTGAAGCAAGAGGTGGTAACGAGGTGGAATTCAACCCTCTATATGCTTCAGAGGATGGAGGAGCCATTCAAGCCTATACATCTGCCTACGATATAGGCAAAGGAGGTGGAATGCACCTGACTCAAGCGCAGTGGAGAATGATTTCAACGCTGTGCAAAGTTCTGCAACCCTTTGAACTTGCCACACGTGAAGTCAGTTCAGACACTGCCAGCCTGAGTCAGGTCATTCCCCTCTTCAGGCTTTTGCAGAAGCAGCTGGAGAGATTGAAGGAGGAGCTAAAACGGAGCAATTCCGCTAGGCATGTGGGACTTGTGGATGGAGCCCTTCATTCACTTAACCAGGATTCACGGATGGTCAATCTGTTGAAATCAGAGCACTACATTTTGGCCACCGTGCTCGATCCTAGGTTTAAAGCCTACGTTGTCTCTCTCTTTCCGGCAGACACAAGTCTGCAGATGTTCAAAGACCTGCTGGTGAGACACTTGTCAAGTCAAGCGGAACGTGACCCGTCAACAGCTCCTCCTTCACATTCTCCCGCAACTGGGGCTGTGAGGAAAAGGCTAAGAATTCCGAGCCCACCCGCTGGCGGTGATGCAGGGCAGTCTGGAGCGAGTGCTGACATCTGGTCCGGACTGAAAGACCTGCCAACGATTACTGACATGTTGTCTACTGTCACTGCATATGATACTGTCACCATTGAAAGAATGGTGGAGGATTATATGAGTGACAGCATCCAAGTAGGCACGTCAGACAGTCTCTACGTATACTGGCAGGAAAAAGAAGCAAATTGGAGGCCCTTGCACAAACTGGCTTTATTTTACCTAAGTTGCCTTCCCTCCAGTGTGTACTCCGAAGGAGTGTTTAGTGCAGCCGGTCACCTTGTCAGCGATCGGCGTACGAGGTTACTTCCAGAAAATGTGGAGAAGATAATGTTCATCAAAATGAATTATAATCAATTCCTCCGTGGAGACATTCAACAGCAATTGCCTCCAGAAAGTACACAGGGACCTGAGATGGTGGATTCCAGTGGGGACGAATTAATACTCTGTGAGGAGGGGAATGTACACAGTGAAAGGGGTGATGAATCGGACGATGAGGAGGAGGTGGACATCTTGCCTCTGTAGAGCCAGTTTGTGCAAGGAGAGATTGATTGCTTCTTTTTTGGTGAGGGCCCAAACCAACCAGTCATTTCAGCCACAGTCGTGTGGCAGACCCTGTGGCTGAATCGATGGGTTTGTGTGCATGTCCTGTTTATACAACATAAGGGTGGGTGGGAGGGCCCAAGGACAATTCCATCTTGCACCACTTTTTTTTTTTTTTATCTCTGCATCATGTGATGTTTGGGGCTAATTTCTTTAAGTGCCATCCTGTCTGACACTGCAGTGCCACTCCTAGATGGGCCAGGTGTTTGTGCCGCCCACTTGGGTCGCTTAGCTTAGTCATCCAGCGACCTCGGTGCAAATTTTAGGACTAAAAATAATATTGTGAGGTGTGATGTGTTCAGAGTAGACTGGAAATGAGTGGAAATTATGGTTATTGAGGTTAATAATACTATGGGATCAAAATTACCCCCAAATTCTATGATTTAAGCTGTTTTTGAGGGGGGGGTTTAAAAAAACACCCGAATCCAAAACACACCCGAATCCGACAAAAAAATTTCAGGGAGGTTCTGCCAAAACGCGTCCGAATCAAAAAACACGGCCACGGAACCGAATCCAAAACCAAAACACAAAACCCGAAAAATTTCCGGTGCACATCTCTAGTTGTCAGGCATTTGTTGCGCATGTACAGTTCGTGAACATCAGCACATGTCGACCATTTGGTGTCGATCTATTGACTGACAACCTAAACACTTTAGATCTTCTAAGTAAAAGTAATCAATACATTATTCTTGTGATAATTTCACAGTGACAGATGTTCATAAATATTAGTAATAATTGGATTCGGTTAAGATGCCGGAATTCCGACACCCATCAGAATGCTGACACCGGAACCTCGACAGGGTCAGGAGGCCGACGCCGGAATCCCGCCAGCCAGCCTCCTGAACATAAGTAAAGCGGGTAGGTTAGGGCCTTGGGGGGAGGTTTGTTAGGTTTAGGCACTAAGGGGCGAGGGTTAGGGTTAGGCTGTGGGAAGGGTGGGATAGGCTTAGGGTGTTGGGATTTCAAATATTGGGCTGCCGACGTCGGTATTCTGACCGCCGCCATCCTGTCTGCCGGAAAATCATACTGAACCTGTAATAATGTATGAAAGTTATAATACATTATAGGAAATGTGATATATTTTATATTTTTCTGTTACTGTCCTACAATTGATGAATTGAGCAGTCGTTCAAAAACAAAGTGTCAGAAACGACTGTATAAAACAAAAAATGTTTTGAAGCTGGAAACTCATTTAATTTTTCATCTTAGCATTTAGTTAGCATCGACCCACAATGGGGTTTGTGATAATCACGCATTTCCATATAAACTGAAATGAGATAAATATCAGTGCAGGGTAAGTTATTTTCTGGGGGCTTAATCATCAAAGTGTGCAAAGTATCTCGATAGTGGATGAATCCGCTGCCTAACAAAACGTAATCTGAACTGATATTATCTTGTGAGAAAAATTAACTTGGTTGATTAAAACAGGGGCCTCTCATTTGCATAAATAGTCTTATAGACTTAAAGTTGTAACAAGGGCAGTCAACCTTCAGCGGTTGTGTTACATGGGCTGACAAAGCATCATGGGAAATTTAGTTTTCTAAAAGTCCTTGAGATGAAAAAAAAAGAAAATCTGTCAGCGACTTACATCCATAGTAACTACTGTATCAGCAAATAGCAATACAGAGAATGTGTGGAAGCTTCTAAATATAAAGTTGGGAAAATGTAGCATCAGGTATGGTAAGCTTGAGCCTAGCAATGGTCAAGGTAAACCTACTTAACCTACTGCAAGCCATCTTTCCCATAAAGCTAGTCACACTAACCGGTACTCAGGTACCCCCCAGGTAGTAAAGGATTATTACCCCAATGTGCCTAGGATTAATGATGGCCAGGACACTGAATGCTACTAGGTGGTGTAGAAACAGGGCAGCAGTTGGCAACTGATATATCCAAAATTATGCTGTATTATACCAGCTGTATCTGAGTACTTGGATAGTGTCAGTTTTAGCTGTGAACAGGATTAAACAATTATACAATCTGAGGTCAGAGTCGGCGGCAGACAATGTTTTATTAAGAAGCAGACCAAGGTCAAGACAGGAGGAAGCAACAAGATCCAACGTGGAGAAAATAGAGAAACAAGACCCCAGTTCGAAGGAATGCAGGAACTATAACTGGCACAGGTGTAACAACTTAGCGGTTATTTAACGCTCCAGCAGCCAATAGGTTAAGGAGTAAAATTCAATACACTTCCCAACCAATGAGCATGACACCTGGAAGATAAGGGCACCCTTGGGGAATAATAGGACATTGCAGGGGTGTTCATAACAATCCAGAAGCCGGAAAAGAGCAGGCCCCGTTGCTTATACACAGCGAAAGCAGACAGTTTGTGGTCGTGGATTGATATTTGGTTTTGAGAACATAGTTGCTTTCCAGTTATGACATGCTCCACCAAGTGGCAGGTTAAGGTACTGCAGATCCCATTTAGTTTTTTTTATATGTTATTGTATAATTGGAGCCTGATAAAAATGATGTCATCACAGTTGTTTATGTGATAACCTATTGTGGCTGCAGCTCATGGGTGTATGTAACATCTAATGTGCCCAGTGCCACCATGCACATTAGGTGTGCCAATGGGAGAAAAGGGAACCAGCAATAAGAGGTACAGTAAGTATAGCAGGATGAGAGGGGGGGGGTCCCTTTACAACAACGGTCTTCATGGAACAGCAAAGAGCACTGTAGAAGATGTTTGAATGTTAGAATAAGGCGGTGGTTCTCAACTGTTTTGAGTCACGGTGCCCTAGAGTATCAGAATTTTTTTAACGGCACCCCTAGGCCAAAAGTGTCTTATTGATACATTTAGAAAAAAATATTAAATTAAGTAATTTGTGTTTTATACAGTATGTCATCCTTAGGTTCAGTTGTGTGGTGAGGGACAGGATCTTCTTCTGTTTGTCCAAATATTTTATGATTGGTAGCAGAGGAGGATTTACCACAAGGCAACCAAAGCAGCTGCTTAGGGCCCTGTTGGTCTCAGGGGGCCCTGCTGGTCCCAGGGGGCCCGCCCACAAGGCTTTATAAAGGGTATTTCTGGCAGACCACCAAAATTGTCCAAGAGCTGGGATGGCTGAATACTCCCAGCAGTTTGTCAGTAATTGGACAGCTGTTGGGTACTGGCTCCAGCACATGCCTGCGTCCCCAGTCCTGCAGTACTGTGCGTGTGACCAGTCATGACACACGTGTGTATGACATCAGATGCTTAGAGAGAAGAGCCATGATGTGCACAGAAAAATACAAGCGTTCTTCTAGTGTACTTTATTACAGTATTTTTTACATTTATATAACATCCACCTACTTCAAATTCCAATCAGGCGTGAGTGGGGGAAGATGGGGGGGGGGGTAATGGGGAAGGGGGTAGAGAGTATTATTTTAAGTATAGTGTCTAACACAGGCCTGGCCAACCTGTGGCTCTCCAGCTGTTGTGAAACTATACATCCCAGCATGCCCTGCCACAGTTTTAGCATTCCCTAGTAGCACAATTGTGGCAGGGCATGCTGTAACTTGTAGTTTCACAGCAGCTGGAGAGCAACATGTTGGCCAGGCTTGGTCTAACATCTGCCTGCGACAGTCATGGCTGGGTAGGAGGCACATACTGGCTGGTGATATATCAATATGCTAAAACACTGTATTTTAAGTACTACCGTGTATGGGAGATGCCTGCTACAATCACAAGGGTTTTGCTGACCAGAAATAATTTGACTTTTTCCTGGACCACCAACCCAAGACACCCCTGCAAGTGTCCCGAGGCACCCAGGGGTGCCACGGCACACAGTTTGTGAACCACTGGCATAAGGACAATTACTGATTTGAGTTGTACATATTAACATTAGCGGAGGGATCACAGGTTTGGCATACATTCACGCTGCACACTGTCAATGGTTTCCACAGGGAGAGGACTCTCATTCTAAGCAATGACTGCCCATGAAGCAGCGAAGTAGTTAACACAAGAAGTCATTGCTCCGAAGCCGAGCATTTCTCTTTTCTATTACAAAACCCTCACGTCTATGATTACAGAAAATGGTCAACAGCAAAGACTGCTGTTCAGTGCCCTGAAACACAACGAGAGTGTGCCCTCAATAAAGCAAAACTATGTAGCAAATGTTTATCATCTTCATATCATACGTTTGCTTTGCAATTTGCAGCTTGGTGCGGGGAGAATCTGTATTCATTGTTTTTATAGATATATTTTTCTGTCCTTCCCTGCCACCTTCTCCTGGCCAGTTCCTCATATTTTGCAAAGTCCAGGGGCTTTATATTAACATTTGAACGCCATCAAAAATCTGTAATAGACCGTAGATCCTGTCCCGCATACAGATAGGTTACTTCTCGCAAATCATCCACCAGCTCTGTTGGATTCTACTAGCATCGTAAATTAGTGCGTGGTAAAGTCAGCCTAAATGAGCTTCACATTGTGTGAAGGATCTAAGCCAGTTAATGAAGCAAGTTAATTAAGCTCATAAAGGTAGTTCCCTGATAGATTGGGAGGAACAACCTTGACCTTTACTTTGATGGCTTATGCAACGGTGAACGGTTAAAAAGGGAACCTTGAGACGACACAGCCACATCATTTTTCTTGGAACGTGCAATCAATACAGAGTAACACTTTAGCGGACATAACGCGTCTTCTGGAGAGCTAGAGTTAGCAAGTGAGTTATCTAAGCAAGGAGGATTCTGGGAGAGTAAAAATCCATAATGCCCAGATTCAATTGCCATATTGACCCACGAAGTGGACTCCGATGAGATGAGAGGCTTGATTTATTCTAAAGGTGCCTCAGTAAGCACCTATGTTTAATGGACTGATGTGCTAATACCTCATTGTAAACTGATCCAACACTCTAAAGTCCTTTGCTACTTAACTAAGATTTATATTTATATATACATACAGGGGAAGATGTATAAAATCTTGGAGAGAGATGAAGTGGATAAAGTACCAGGCAACCAGCTCCCAACTGTCACTTTACAGGCTGTGTTTGAAAAATGACAGTTAGGAGCTAATTGCTTGGTACTTTATCTCACTCCACTTCCTACGTGCCTACTTTATTTTGCTCCTCTACAGGAGAAACCCAAAGAGAAGACGCAGCAGATCAATTTGGGGGTGGGACTGGACTGTCATGTCATTAGGCCCTGCCCCCAAGCCAGAGAAATGCCCGCGATTCGCAGGTCTTTAGGTAGGGGCGGGGCTAAAATATGTTATTTGCATCTTTAGCTCTGCCCCCTTTCCGCTGCTGATGATGTTTTTTATAATTTTATCTTTGTCCTGCCTGCTTTAATAGGAAGCGGGCAGGATGCGGGCGCTTGCGGGAGCCATAAACACCCACCCGTGGCTGCGGGGTACTATAGTAAAAATCGGTAGTCCCCCGCAGCTTCTGGGAGGGTTGGTAAGTATGCTCCACTTTATCTCTTACCAAGGTTTGATACACTTCCCCCATAGTCTGAAATGGAATCACAAACTGAGATTGCAAATACTTTTTGTATTTTTGCGAATCTGGAGCTGCGACTCCCTCCCTTCGGCTGTGTCTCCCTCACCTTGTAGCACCTGACTGAGATGAGACTGGATTGCGACCGGAGGCAGTAGCGGATCTTGTCACGGGCAAGCAGGATTCTTGCCCGGGGCACCGCCGTCCCGAGGGCGCCGCTGTGGCAAGATCCGCTGTGCCCGTGGCAAGATCCACTGTGCCCGGTGGGTTGTTTCTATGTTCCCTTCCGTGCGGTGCGTGATGATGTCATCGCGAACTGCACGGCAATGTGGGAGCGGCTATAGACGCTAGAGGTCATAACTGACCTCTAGTGTCTCTGCGGTGCTATGGGAGAGACATCATGATCCGAGGAGCCTGAGTGCAGCAGCGGTCGGGAAGCAGGCGCGGGGATGGTATTTTTTTTATTTTTTTTGGTAAGCGGCACAGCTACAGGGGGCACAGTTACAGGGGGCACAGTACTGAGGGCACAACTACTGAGGACACAGTACTGGGGGCACAACTACTGAGGGCACAGCTACAGGGGGCACAGCTACTGAGGGCACAGCTACAGGGGGCATAACTGTGACCACGCCCCTTCCCCATGAAGCCATGCCCCTATTTTTGAACGCACGCCTACGGCGCGCACTAACCCTGTTTTCCCTGTCATGGGGGGGCGCCGGGCGCCAAAGGAAACTTTCGCCCTGGGCGCCACAAGGTCTAGCATCGGCCCTGACCGGAGGAGTAGTTTCTGTTTCGCCCAAAAGTATAAAATAACAGTACATAATGTACTCGCAATACAGTTAACGGCCGGATAGAGCAGATAATAATTACCGGAAAGGAAAAGGTCATATAACATGCAAATAGCAGCATATGCAAATAGGATTTTTTTTAATGACGTTCATACTGTATATCAGATGTCTCCATCCATAATTGAGTATGAAACATTATTTATTTGCTTAAAACAACTGTGTATCGACTATTGAAGTGTAAAATCACTTTTAAAGCGCTGATGCATCAATTTTAAAGGTTTTGCATAATGGGCATGTCCCTGTGCCGCTCTCTATGGCCCTGCTTGAGACTCTTAAGCCTATCTACATACAGCCTGTTGGTGTTATTCACACACAGAGGGCACTCATAAGTGTAATGCAAATTAGTGTTTCATTTTTGCTCAGTCTCATTGAATAACCCTAATTGCTTAAAGAGGCATATATTCACATAAGGGGGGTAATTCCAAGTTGATCGCAGCAGGAAGTTTTTTTAGCAATTGGGCAAAACCATGTGCACTGCAGGGGAGGCAGATATAACATGTGCAGAGAGAGTTAGATTTGGGTGGGTTATTTTGTTTCTGTGCAGGGTAAATACTGGCTGCTTTATTTTACACTGCAATTTAGATTGCAGATTGAACACACCACACTCAAATCTAACTCTGTCTGCACATGTTATATCTGCCTCCCCTGCAGTGCACATGGTTTTGCCCAACTGCTAAAAAATTTCCTGCTGCGATCAACTTGGAATTACCCCCAAAGTTATCAATATTGCTTTTATATGTGTAACCGTAAAAAAGTACATCACTAGCAATGATCAGCCCACCCCAAGTAATATAGCAAATATTCATCTAAAACGTGAATCATACTTCTTAATGGATAGGAACCCAACTGGGACATTAAATCTCTCCAACAAAACCATTCTCTGCATAACAGAGCAAGCACAACACTGAAATTACCAATACTGATCTGCAGTGTGGCATTTTGTGTCCCTACAGAGATCTGTTACTCTTACAGATGCCATATAAAGCCTCAAGGACACGCAAGGTTTACCGGTAGTTAAGACAAATTACAATGATATTATGGTAATAATCCTTCGTTACTCATTTGTTTTCCCATTACTTGATTTTCTGCACCCTGGGGTGACGCCAGCCCCCAGCTGAGAGCAGCAATACTTTCAAGAAACAGATAGTTACTAACACAAGGAAGCAAATGAAATAGAGAGAGATTGTAAAGGAATGACAGCTGAAAAGGCAGACACCAGAACGGAACAATGAAAGGACCAGCCAGAGATGGAAAGATAGAGAGAAACAAAAGGAGGGATGAAGAGTTCTGTACAGAAACACAAAGAGGACATAAATCTTTCTCTTTCTCTCTCTCTCTCTTTCTCTCTCTCTCTCTCTCTCTCTCTCGCATGACATGGGAGCGTGGCCATTTGCCAAGCGTGCCAGATGGTCGGTCCTGTCCTGTATGTATGTAAGTATTTATGTGTATGTTTGTGTATCATACTTGTCGACATCCTGGCCACTCTCTCTGGGACAGAGCAGACAGATCGGCTCAGCAGGGGGGCGGGGCAGAGCTATGATGCGTAGAGGAGGTGGGGCGGAGATGGAACGGGGGTGGTGTGGAGGAAGACCGGGGGCATGGTTACCGCATTGCATCATTTAAGCCATGCCCCCGCTCTGTAATGCAAATATTACCGGCATTCTACTGCCTGTGGCGTGGCTATGATGACGTAATTCAGCAAGAATCGAGTCATCGACTGCCCGAACCGTCCACTTTACTCACTAAGTGGGCAGCCGTGCAGGGGGGACCTTAAAAATCGGGAGACTTGCCTTCTTTTCGGGGGGTAAGGGGGGAACGAGAGGGTCCCCCGATTTTCGGGAGCCTCCCGGCCATTTTGGGAAAGTAGGCAAGTATGATGTGTATATGTTTGTATGTATGTATGTATGTATGTATGTACAGTATGTATATAGAACATTGGAGACATGAAATTTGTACAATAGTCCCATCTCCACTATATCTCAAACAAGTTACACTCTTTACCTAAGCCTCGGATAAATGATATCATATGACATATTAATAATGCCAAATATACAGTGTACTGTACAGTACATTCCCATTGTCCTAAACCTGCCTGCAACTCAGCCGAGGGATTTACTAGGTGCCTTATACATCCCCAGCTGAGCAGGTGGGATCAGTACGAAATCCCGCCGGACGGGATCCCGGCGGTCGGAATCCCAACACCGGAATCCCGACCAGCACAATCCCGACAGGGGGGTGAGGGCAATGCAGCACCTTGCGGGCTCGGTGCCTCGCTACGCTACGCTCGGCACACTAATTTATTCTCCCTCTATGGGTGTCGCAGACACCCACAGAGGGAGAATATGTCGGGATTGTGCCGGTCGGGATTCCAGTGTCTGTATTCCGACCGCCGGGATTCCGTCCGACGGGATCTTGACCACATCCTGAGCAGGTCTGAGTTCACCCCCAACCCTTTTTTATCTACACTTGAATGGACAAGCCAATGGCAAACTCTGCAGAGCCAGATGACATGAAAGGGAGTGATGTAGAGTCAGACGTGGGCTATTTTTGGGGGGTGTAAAATATGTTTCCATACTGCGCATGGTAACAAAACAGTGTTATGTTTTTAGATACGGTTCTTATGCGTACTACTCCTTGCAGTTAGAGAGGGGGTGTGGTAAAGACACCGGGGCCCATTTCTCATTGTATATTTGTGGCTCAATCCCCAAAAACACACCTACTGGCCTACTGCAAAAGCTGTCTACAGTATATTGGTGGTCATTCCGAGTTGTTCGCTCGTTGCCGATTTTCGCTATGCTGCGATTTGTTGCTAAATGCGCATGCACTTAGTTATTTAACTAAAAACTTAGCAGTTTTACTGTTGTTTGTGCGGCACTTTTCAGTCGCACTGCTGATCGGTGAGTGATTGACAGGAAAGGGGCGTTTCTGGGTGGTAACTGAGCGTTTTCCGGGAGTGTACTAAAAAATGCAGGCGTGTCAGGGAAAAACGCGGGAGTGTCTGGAGAAACGGGGGAGTGGCTGGCTGAACGCAGGGCGTGTTTGTGACGTCAAACCAGGAACTAAACGGACTGAGCTGATCGCAATCTAGGAGTAGGTCTGGAGCTACTCAGAAACTGCAGGAAAATTTTTTGTAGCAATTCTGCTAATCTTTCGTTCGCTATTCTGCTAAGCTAAGATACACTCCCAGAGGGCGGCGGCCTAACGTGTGCAATGCTGCTAAAAGCAGCTAGCGAGCGAACAACTCGGAATGAGGACCATTATACAAAAAACAGAATTGACTGATAAAAAAAAAAGTAAATAAAAATAAGATTTTACTTACCGATAAATCTATTTCTCATAGTCCGTAGTGGATGCTGGGGACTCCGTCAGGACCATGGGGAATAGCGGCTCCGCAGGAGACAGGGCACAAAAGCAAGCTTTTAGGATCACATGGTGTGTACTGGCTCCTCCCCCTATGACCCTCCTCCAAGCCTCAGTTAGGTACTGTGCCCGGACGAGCGTACACAATAAAGAAGGATCTTGAATCCCGGGTAAGACTCATACCAGCCACACCAATCACACCGTACAACTTGTGATCTGAACCCAGTTAACAGTATGATAACAAAGAAGTAGCCTCTAAAAAAAGATGGCTCACAACAATAATAACCCGATTTTTGTAACAATAACTATGTACAAGTAATGCAGACAATCCGCACTTGGGATGGGCGCCCAGCATCCACTACGGACTATGAGAAATAGATTTATCGGTAAGTAAAATCTTATTTTCTCTAACGTCCTAGTGGATGCTGGGGACTCCGTCAGGACCATGGGGATTATACCAAAGCTCCCAAACGGGCGGGAGAGTGCGGATGACTCTGCAGCACCGAATGAGAGAACTCCAGGTCCTCCTCAGCCAGGGTATCAAATTTGTAGAATTTTACAAACGTGTTCCCCCCTGACCACGTAGCTGCTCGGCAAAGTTGTAAAGCCGAGACCCCTCGGGCAGCCGCCCAAGATGAGCCCACCTTCCTTGTGGAATGGGCATTTACAGATTTTGGCTGTGGCAGGCCTGCCACAGAATGTGCAAGCTGAATTGTACTACAAATCCAACGAGCAATAGTCTGCTTAGAAGCAGGAGCACCCAGCTTTTTGGGTGCATACAATATAAACAGCAAGTCAGACTTTCTGACTCCAGCCGTCCTGGAATTATATATATATATATATATTTTCAGGGCCCTGACAACGTCTAGCAACTTGGAGTCCTCCAAGTCCCTAGTAGCCGCAGGCACCACAATAGGTTGTTTCAGGTGAAACGCTGACACCACCTTAGGAAGAAACTGGGGACGAGTCCGCAGTTCTGCCCTGTCCGAATGGAAAATCAAATATGGGCTTTTGTAAGACAAAGCCGCCAATTCTAACACTCGCCTGGCCGAGGCCAGGGCCAACAGCATGGTCACTTTCCATGTGAGATATTTCAAATCCACAGATTTGAGCGGTTCAAACCAATATGATTTGAGGAATCCCAACACTACGTTGAGATCCCACGGTGCCACTGGAGGCACAAAAGGGGCTGTATATGCAATACTCCCTTGACAAATGTCTGGACTTCAGGAACTGAAGCCAATTCTTTCTGGAAGAAAATCTACAGGGCCGAAACTTGAACCTTAATGGACCCCAATTTGAGGCTCATAGACACTCCTGTTTGCAGGAAGTGCAGAAATCGACCTAGTTGAAATTTCTTCGTGGGGCCTTCCTGGCCTCACCCACGCAACATATTTTCACCACATGTGGTGATAACGTTGTGCGGTCACCTCCTTCCTGGCTTTGACCAGGGTAGGTATGACCTCTTCCGGAATGCCTTTTCCCTTAGGATCCGGCGTTCAACCGCCATGCCGTCAAACGCAGCCGCGGTAAGTCTTGGAACAGACATGGTACTTGCTGAAGCAAGTCCCTTCTTAGCTCCCGAGGCCATTAGTCCTCTGTGAGCATCTCTTGAAATTCCGGGTACCAAGTCCCTCTTGGCCAATCCGGAGCCACGAGTATAGTTCTTACTCCTCTACGTCTTATAATACTCAATACCTTGGTTATGAGAAGCAGAGGAGGGAACACATACACCGACTGTTACACCCGCGGTGTTACCAGGACATCCACAGCTATCGCCTGAAGGTCTCGTGACCTGGCGCAATACCTGTCCCGTTTTTTGTTTGGGCGGGATGCCATCATGTCCACCTTTGGTCTTTCCCAACGGTTCACAATCATGCGGAAAACTTCCCGATGAAGTTCCCACTCTCCCGGGTGGAGGTCGTGCCTGCTGAGGAAGTCTGCTTCCCAGTCGTCCACTCCCGGAATGAACACTGCTGACAGTGCTATCACATGATTTTCCGCCTAGCGAAAAATCCTTGCAGTTTTGCCACTGCCCTCCTGCTTCTTGTGCCGCCCTTTCTGTTTACGTGGGCGACTGCCGTGATGTTATCCCACTGGATCAATACCGGCTGACCTTGAAGCAGAGGTCTTGCTAAGTTTAGAGCATTATAAATTTGCTCTTAGCTCCAGTATATTTATGTGGAGAGAATTCTCCAGACTTGATCACACTCCCTGGAAATTTTTTCCCTGTGTGACTGCTCTCCAGCCTCTCAGGCTGGCCTCCGTGGTCACCAGCACCCAATCCTGAATGCCGAATCTGCGGCCCTCTAGAAGATGAGCACTCTGTAATCACCACAGGAGAGACACCCTTGTCCTTGGATATAGGGTTATCCGCTGATGCATCTGAAGATGCGATCCGGACCATTTGTCCAGCAGATCCCACTGAAGAGTTCTTGCGTGAAATCTGCCGAATGGAATCGCTTCGTAATAAGCCACCATTTTTACCAGGACTCTTGTGCAATGATGCACTGACACTTTTCCTGGTTTTAGGAGGATCCCGATTAGCTCGGATAACTCCCTGGCTTTCTCCTCTGGGAGAAACACCTTTTTCTGGACTGTGTCCAGAATCATCCCTAGGACCAGCAGACGTGTCGTCGGAACAACTGCGGTTTTGGAATATTTAGAATCCACCCGTGTTGTCGTAGAACTACTTGAGATAGTGCTACTCCGACCTCCAACTGTTCTCTGGACCTTGTTCTTATCAGGAAGTCGTCCATTTTCTTTGAAGACGAATCCTCATTTCGGTCATTACCTTGGTAAGGACCCGGGGTGCCTTGGACAATCCAACGGCATCGTCTGAAACTGATAGTGACAGTTCTGTACCACGAACCTGAGGTACCCTCGGTGAGAAAGGCAACTTTTTGGGACATGAAGGTAAGCATCCCTGATGTCCCGGGACACCATATAGTCCCCTTCTTCCCGGTTCGCTATCACTGCTCTGAGTGACTCCATCTGGATTTGAACTTTTGTAAGTGTTCAAATATTTCAGATTTAGAATAGGTCTCACCTAGCCTTCTGGCTTCAGTACCACCATATAATGTGGAATAATACCCCTTTCCTTGTTGTAGGAGGGGTACTTTGATTATCACCTGCTGGGAATACAGCTTGTGAATTGTTTTCAATACTGCCTCCCTGTCGGAGGGAGACATTGGTACAGCAGACTAGAGATGAGCGCCTGAAATTTTTCGGGTTTTGTGTTTTGGTTTTGGGTTCGGTTCCGCGGCCGTGTTTTGGGTTCGAACGCGTTTTGGCAAAACCTCACCGAATTTTTTTTGTCGGATTCGGGTGTGTTTTGGATTCGGGTGTTTTTTTCAAAAAACACTAAAAAACAGCTTAAATCATAGAATTTGGGGGTCATTTTGATCCCAAAGTATTATTAACCTCAAAAACCATAATTTACACTCATTTTCAGTCTATTCTGAATACCTCACACCTCACAATATTATTTTTAGTCCTAAAATTTGCACCGAGGTCGCTGTGTGAGTAAGATAAGCGACCCTAGTGGCCGACACAAACACCGGGCCCATCTAGGAGTGGCACTGCAGTGTCACGCAGGATGTCCCTTCCAAAAAACCCTCCCCAAACAGCACATGACGCAAAGAAAAAAAGAGGCGCAATGAGGTAGCTGTGTGAGTAAGATTAGCGACCCTAGTGGCCGACACAAACACCGGGCCCATCTAGGAGTGGCACTGCAGTGTCACGCAGGATGTCCCTTCCAAAAAACCCTCCCCAAACAGCACATGACGCAAAGAAAAAAAGAGGCGCAATGAGGTAGCTGTGTGAGTAAGATTAGCGACCCTAGTGGCCGACACAAACACCGGGCCCATCTAGGAGTGGCACTGCAGTGTCACGCAGGATGTCCCTTCCAAAAAACCCTCCCCAAACAGCACATGACGCAAAGAAAAAAAGAGGCGCAATGAGGTAGCTGTGTGAGTAAGATTAGCGACCCTAGTGGCCGACACAAACACCGGGCCCATCTAGGAGTGGCACTGCAGTGTCACGCAGGATGTCCCTTCCAAAAAACCCTCCCCAAACAGCACATGACGCAAAGAAAAAAAGAGGCGCAATGAGGTAGCTGACTGTGTGAGTAAGATTAGCGACCCTAGTGGCCGACACAAACACCGGGCCCATCTAGGAGTGGCACTGCAGTGTCACGCAGGATGTCCCTTCCAAAAAACCCTCCCCAATCAGCACATGATGCAAAGAAAAAGAAAAGAAAAAAGAGGTGCAAGATGGAATTGTCCTTGGGCCCTCCCACCCACCCTTATGTTGTATAAACAAAACAGGACATGCACACTTTAACCAACCCATAATTTCAGTGACAGGGTCTGCCACACGACTGTGACTGATATGACGGGTTGGTTTGGACCCCCCCCAAAAAAGAAGCAATTAATCTCTCCTTGCACAAACTGGCTCTACAGAGGCAAGATGTCCACCTCATCTTCACCCTCCGATATATCACCGTGTACATCCCCCTCCTCACAGATTATCAATTCGTCCCCACTGGAATCCACCATCTCAGCTCCCTGTGTACTTTGTGGAGGCAATTGCTGCTGGTCAATGTCTCCGCGGAGGAATTGATTATAATTCATTTTAATGAACATCATCTTCTCCACATTTTCTGGATGTAACCTCGTACGCCGATTGCTGACAAGGTGAGCGGCGGCACTAAACACTCTTTCGGAGTACACACTTGTGGGAGGGCAACTTAGGTAGAATAAAGCCAGTTCGTGCAAGGGCCTCCAAATTGCCTCTTTTTCCTGCCAGTATAAGTACGGACTGTGTGACGTGCCTACTTGGATGCGGTCACTCATATAATCCTCCACCATTCTATCAATGTTGAGAGAATCATATGCAGTGACAGTAGACGACATGTCCGTAATCGTTGTCAGGTCCTTCAGTCCGGACCAGATGTCAGCATCAGCAGTCGCTCCAGACTGCCCTGCATCACCGCCAGCGGGTGGGCTCGGAATTCTGAGGCTTTTCCTCGCACCCCCAGTTGCGGGAGAATGTGAAGGAGGAGATGTTGACAGGTCGCGTTCCGCTTGACTTGACAATTTTGTCACCAGCAGGTCTTTCAACCCCAGCAGACTTGTGTCTGCCGGAAAGAGAGATCCAAGGTAGGCTTTAAATCTAGGATCGAGCACGGTGGCCAAAATGTAGTGCTCTGATTTCAACAGATTGACCACCCGTGAATCCTTGTTAAGCGAATTAAGGGCTGCATCCACAAGTCCCACATGCCTAGCGGAATCGCTCCCTTTTAGCTCCTTCTTCAATGCCTCCAGCTTCTTCTGCAAAAGCCTGATGAGGGGAATGACCTGACTCAGGCTGGCAGTGTCTGAACTGACTTCACGTGTGGCAAGTTCAAAGGGCATCAGAACCTTGCACAACGTTGAAATCATTCTCCACTGCACTTGAGACAGGTGCATTCCACCTCCTA
The DNA here is from genome assembly GCF_028390025.1 of Pseudophryne corroboree. NCBI lineage: Eukaryota > Metazoa > Chordata > Amphibia > Anura > Myobatrachidae > Pseudophryne > Pseudophryne corroboree. The sequence goes on along the minus strand of NC_086449.1, from coordinate 790,166,850 downwards.
CATCGTGCTCAATTGTATAGGCTTGAATGGCCTTTTGCTGCTCCTCCAACCTCTGAAGCATATAGAGGGTTGAATTCCACCTCGTTACCACTTCTTGCTTCAGATGATGGCAGGGCAGGTTCAGTAGTTTTTGGTGGTGCTCCAGTCTTCTGTACGTGGTGCCTGTACGCCGAAAGTGTCCCGCAATTTTTCTGGCCACCGACAGCATCTCTTGCACGCCCCTGTCGTTTTTTAAAAAATTCTGCACCACCAAATTCAAGGTATGTGCAAAACATGGGACGTGCTGGAATTTGCCCATATTTAATGCACACACAATATTGCTGGCGTTGTCCGATGCCACAAATCCACAGGAGAGTCCAATTGGGGTAAGCCATTCCGCGATGATCTTCCTCAGTTGCCGTAAGAGGTTTTCAGCTGTGTGCGTATTCTGGAAAGCGGTGATACAAAGCGTAGCCTGCCTAGGAAAGAGTTGGCGTTTGCGAGATGCTGCTACTGGTGCCGCCGCTGCTGTTCTTGCGGCGGGAGTCCATACATCTACCCAGTGGGCTGTCACAGTCATATAGTCCTGACCCTGCCCTGCTCCACTTGTCCACATGTCCGTGGTTAAGTGGACATTGGGTACAACTGCATTTTTTAGGACACTGGTGAGTCTTTTTCTGACGTCCGTGTACATTCTCGGTATCGCCTGCCTAGATAAGTGGAACCTAGATGGTATTTGGTAACGGGGGCACACTGCCTCAATAAATTGTCTAGTTCCCTGTGAACTAACGGCGGATACAGGACGCACGTCTAACACCAACATAGTTGTCAAGGCCTCAGTTATCCGCTTTGCAGTAGGATGACTGCTGTGATATTTCATCTTCCTCGCAAAGGACTGTTGAACAGTCAATTGCTTACTGGAAGTAGTACAAGTGGGCTTACGACTTCCCCTCTGGGATGACCATCGACTCCCAGCGGCAACAACAGCAGCGCCAGCAGCAGTAGGCGTTACACGCAAGGATGCATCGGAGGAATCCCAGGCAGGAGAGGACTCGTCAGAATTGCCAGTGACATGGCCTGCAGGACTATTGGCATTCCTGGGGAAGGAGGAAATTGACACTGAGGGAGTTGGTGGGGTGGTTTGCGTGAGCTTGGTTACAAGAGGAAGGGATTTACTGGTCAGTGGACTGCTTCCGCTGTCACCCAAAGTTTTTGAACTTGTCACTGACTTATTATGAATGCGCTGCAGGTGACGTATAAGGGAGGATGTTCCGAGGTGGTTAACGTCCTTACCCCTACTTATTACAGCTTGACAAAGGGAACACACGGCTTGACACCTGTTGTCCGCATTTCTGGTGAAATACCTCCACACCGAAGAGCTGATTTTTTTGGTATTTTCACCTGGCATGTCAACGGCCATATTCCTCCCACGGACAACAGGTGTCTCCCCGGGTGCCTGACTTAAACAAACCACCTCACCATCAGAATCCTCCTGGTCAATTTCCTCCCCAGTGCCAGCAACACCCATATCCTCCTCATCCTGGTGTACTTCAACACTGACATCTTCAATCTGACTATCAGGAACTGGACTGCGGGTGCTCCTTCCAGCACTTGCAGGGGGCGTGCAAATGGTGGAAGGCGCATGCTCTTCACGTCCAGTGTTGGGAAGGTCAGGCATCGCAACCGACACAATTGGACTCTCCTTGTGGATTTGGGATTTCGAAGAATGCACAGTTCTTTGCTGTGCTGCTTTTGCCAGCTTGAGTCTTTTCATTTTTCTAGCGAGAGGCTGAGTGCTTCCATCCTCATGTGAAGCTGAACCACTAGCCATGAACATAGGCCAGGGCCTCAGCCGTTCCTTGCCACTCCGTGTGGTAAATGGCATATTGGCAAGTTTACGCTTCTCCTCCGACAATTTTATTTTAGGTTTTGGAGTCCTTTTTTTTCTGATATTTGGTGTTTTGGATTTGACATGCTCTGTACTATGACATTGGGCATCGGCCTTGGCAGACGACGTTGCTGGCATTTCATCGTCTCGGCCATGACTAGTGGCAGCAGCTTCAGCACGAGGTGGAAGTGGATCTTGATCTTTCCCTAATTTTGGAACCTCAACATTTTTGTTCTCCATATTTTAATAGGCACAACTAAAAGGCACCTCAGGTAAACAATGGAGATGGATACTAGTATACAATTATGGACTGCCTGCCGACTGCAGACACAGAGGTAGCCACAGCCGTGAACTACCGTACTGTACTGTGTCTGCAGCTAATATAGACTGGTTGATAAAGAGAAGATGTCTATGTAACTATGTATGTATAAAGAAGACTGAAAAAAATCCACGGTTAGGTGGTATACAATTATGGACGGACTGCCTGCCGAGTGCAGACACAGAGGTAGCCACAGCCGTGAACTACCGTACTGTGTCTGCTGCGACTGGATGATAAATGATATAAAAAATATATATATATCACTACTGCAGCCGGACAGGTATATATTATATATTATATAATGACGGACCTGCTGGACACTGTCTGTCAGCAGAATGAGTTTTATTTTTATAGAATAAAAAAAAAAAAAACACACAAGTGAAGTCACACGACGAGTGTTTAACTTTTTCAGGCAATCACAATATAAGTATACTACTAACTATACTGGTGGTCAGTGTGGTCAGGTCACTGGTCAGTCACACTGGCAGTGGCACTCCTGCAGCAAAAGTGCGCACTGTTTAATTTTAATATAATATGTACTCCTGGCTCCTGCTATAACCTATAACTGGCACTGCAGTAGTGCTCCCCAGTCTCCCCCACAATTATAAGCTGTGTGAGCTGAGCAGTCAGACAGATATATAATATATATAGATGATGCAGCACACTGGCCTGAGCCTGAGCAGTGCACACAGATATGGTATGTGACTGACTGAGTCACTGTGTGTATCGCTTTTTTCAGGCAGAGAACGGATATATTAAATAAACTGCACTGTGTGTCTGGTGGTCACTCACTATATAATATATTATGTACTCCTGGCTCCTGCTATAACCTATAACTGGCACTGCAGTAGTGCTCCCCAGTCTCCCCCACAATTATAAGCTGTGTGAGCTGAGCAGTCAGACAGATATATATAATATTATATATAGATAATAGATGATGCAGCACACTGGCCTGAGCCTGAGCAGTGCACACAGATATGGTATGTGACTGACTGAGTCACTGTGTGTATCGCTTTTTTCAGGCAGAGAACGGATATATTAAATAAACTGCACTGTGTGTCTGGTGGTCACTCACTATATAATATATTATGTACTCCTGGCTCCTGCTATAACCTATAACTGGCACTGCAGTAGTGCTCCCCAGTCTCCCCCACAATTATAAGCTGTGTGAGCTGAGCAGTCAGACAGATATATATAATATTATATATAGATAATAGATGATGCAGCACACTGGCCTGAGCCTGAGCAGTGCACACAGATATGGTATGTGACTGACTGAGTCACTGTGTGTATCGCTTTTTTCAGGCAGAGAACGGATATATTAAATAAACTGCACTGTGTGTCTGGTGGTCACTCACTATATAATATATTATGTACTCCTGGCTCCTGCTATAACCTATAACTGGCACTGCAGTAGTGCTCCCCAGTCTCCCCCACAATTATAAGCTGTGTGAGCTGAGCAGTCAGACAGATATATATAATATTATATATAGATAATAGATGATGCAGCACACTGGCCTGAGCCTGAGCAGTGCACACAGATATGGTATGTGACTGAGTCACTGTGTGCTGTGTATCGCTTTTTTCAGGCAGAGAACGGATTATAAAGTAAACTGCACTGTCCTCACTAGTAAACTCTCTCCACTCAGTCTCTACACTTCTACAGTAACACAGTACTCCTCCTAGTCAGCTCCAGTAAATCTCTCTCAGTCTCTTATAATCTAAATGGAGAGGACGCCAGCCACGTCCTCTCCCTATCAATCTCAATGCACGTGTGAAAATGGCGGCGACGCGCGGCTCCTTATATAGAATCCGAGTCTCGCGATAGAATCCGAGCCTCGCGAGAATCCGACAGCGTCATGATGACGTTCGGGCGCGCTCGGGTTAACCGAGCAAGGCGGGAAGATCCGAGTCGCTCGGACCCGTGAAAAAAAACATGAAGTTCTGGCGGGTTCGGATTCAGAGAAACCGAACCCGCTCATCTCTACAGCAGACTACAGGAACCTGCGAGGGGGAAACGTCTCGACATTCCAATCTGTACCCCTTGGATACTACTTGTAGGATCCAGGGGTCCTGTACGGTCCCAGCGTCATGCTGAGAACTTGGTAGAAGCGTTGGAGGGCTTCTGTTCCTGGGAATGGGCTGCCTGCTGCAGTCTTCTTCCCTTTCCTCTATCCCTGGGCAGATATGACTCTTATAGGGACGAAAGGACTGAGGCTGAAAAGACGGTGTCTTTTTCTGCAGAGATGTGACTTAGGGTAAAAAACTGTGGATTTTCCAGCAGTTGCCGTGACCACCAGGTCCCATGGACCGACCCCAAATAACTCCTCCCCTTTATACGGCAATACATCTTTGTGCCGTTTGGAATCTGCATCACCTGACCACTGTTGTGTCCATAAACATCTTCTTGCAGATATGGACATCGCATTTACTCTTGATGCCAGAGTGCAAATATCCCTCTGCGCATCTCGCATATATAGAAATGCATCCTTTAAATGCTCTATAGTCAATAAAATACTGTCCCTGTCAAGGGTATCAATATTTTTAGTCAGGGAATCCGACCAAGCCACCTCAGCTCTGCACATCCAGGCTGAGGCGATCGCTGGTCGCAGTATAACACCAGCATGTGTGTGTATACTTTTTAGGATATTTTCCAGCCTCCTATCAGCTGGCTCCTTAAGTACGGCCCTATCTGTAGATGGTACCGCCACTTGTTCTGATAAGCATGTGAGCGCCTTATCCACCCTAAGGGGTGTTTCCCAACGCGCCCTAACTTCTGGCGGGAAAGGGTATACCGCCAATAATTTTCTATCGGGGGAAACCCACGCATCATCACACACTTCATTTAATTTATCTGATTCAGGAAAAACTACAGGTAGTTTTTTCACATCCCACATAATACCCTTTTTTGTGGTACTTGTAGTATCAGAAATATGTAACACCTCCTTCATTGCCCTTAACGTGTGGCCCTAAAGGAAAATACGTTTGTTTCTTCACCGTCGACACTGAAATCAGTGTCCGTGTCTGGGTCTGTGTCGACCGACTGAGGTAAATGGGCGTTTTACAGCCCCTGACAGTGTTTGAGACGCCTGGGCAGGTACTAATTTGTTTGCCGGCCGTCTCATGTCGTCAACCGGCTTGCAGCGTGTTGACATTATCACGTAATTCCATAAATAAGCCATCCATTCCGGTGTCGACTCCCTAGAGAGTGACATCACCATTACAGGCAATTTGCTCCGCCTCCTCACCAACATTTTCCTCATACATGTCGACACACACGTACCGACATACAGCACACACATAGGGAATGCTCTGATAGAGGACAGGACCCACTAGCCCTTTGGGGAGACAGAGGGAGAGTTTGCCAGCACACACCAAAACGCTATAATTATATAGGGACAACCTTTATATAAGTGTTCCTCCCTTATAGCATTTAATATATATTCATATCGCCAAATCAGTGCCCCCCCTCTCTGTTTTAACCCTGTTTCTGTAGTGCAGTGCAGGGGAGAGCATGGGAGCCTTCCCACCAGCATTTCTGTGAGGGAAAATGGCGCTGTGTGCTGAGGAGAATAGGCCCCGCCCCCTTTTCGGCGGGCTTCTTCTCCGGAGTTTGTGATATCTGGCAGGGGTTAAATACATCCATATAGCCTCAAGGGCTATATGTGATGTATTTTTCGCCATACAGGTATTATACATTGCTGCCCAGGGCGCCCCCCCCCCGCGCCCTGCACCCTCCGTGACCGCTGTGTGAAGTGTGCTGACAACAATGGCGCACAGCTGCAGTGCTGTGCGCTACCTGATGAAGACTGAAAGTCTTCTGCCACCTGGTTCCGGACCTCTTCAATCTTCAGCATCTGCAAGGGGGGTCGGCGGCGCGGCTCCGGGACGAACCCCAGGGCGAGACCTGTGTTCCGACTCCCTCTGGAGCTAATGGTGTCCAGTAGCCTAAGAAGCCAATCCATCCTGCACGCAGGTGAGTTCACTTCTCTCCCCTAAGTCCCTCGATGCAGTGAGCCTGTTGCCAGCAGGACTCACTGAAAATAAAGAACCTAAAAACTTTTTCTAAGCAACTCTTTAAGAGAGCCACCTAGATTGCACCCTGCCCGGACGGGCACAAAAACCTAACTGAGGCTTGGAGGAGGGTCATAGGGGGAGGAGCCAGTACACACCATGTGATCCTAAAAGCTTGCTTTTGTGCCCTGTCTCCTGCGGAGCCGCTATTCCCCATGGTCCTGACGGAGTCCCCAGCATCCACTAGGACGTTAGAGAAAAATATAATAAATAATAATAAGAGTGCAAACAGCAGCCCAAAACACCAGAGGGGGCTAATCCACTATAAAGGAAAAAGCAGACAAATAGCACAGTGTCGGCGCTAGAGTATATGACTGCATACCTCCAAACTGTCCCACATTCAGTGGGAAAGTCCCTCTGTACCACCCGTGGGTCGCAGTGTCCCGTGATAGTGAAGGGAGATTTGGGGGGCACACACAACGCTGTTCTGCTAGGCAAGTAGCGGGTAAATAGATGCTGTGTACATGAGTACGTCGTCCATTCACAGTGTCGGGAGAGCCTGGGGGCAGCTCAGCATCTGAAAGAGTGCTAGGCACCCCCCCACAATGACGGGAACGGGGGCGCCCATTTCCCTGAGGCTGCGCCCCCTTTGCAGTCACACACTCAGATTCTTTCTCCCGGAACCATCAATGTTGAGAGGTACAGTATGTGATTGGCTAGTCTTTAATGAGGGGCCTATTCATCAGAGTGAACTGGATTATGCATAATTTCCACATGTTCCTCATCTATAAGACAAAGGCCCAGGGCAGGATGTACTAAACTAAGAGTGTGTCCAAAAACCCGAAAATTGCCGTTTTCGGACTTTGGCCCCATTTCCTGTATGCACCAAGCACCGGAATGCAATAGGCTTCGTTACGCGCAAAGGGAATCCTGGGCCGAAATCTGGAAGTCAACTGAATGCAAAGGACTGCTCTTATTGGAAGAGCTGTTTTTTTGCGATACTAATCGAATATGTAAGTACATATGCTATTAATATGTAGGTGGTAAGCGGACGGATGTACCGTTTCGTGATGCTTAGTACATCCCACCCCCAATCACCAATGCCACATGCAGGATACATCTCCTGTGTACTGCGCAGACCCAATGTTGCACGCTGTGCCCATACACGTATGGGGACATAGATATTTTTATACTTCATCAAGCTCTGAAAACTGTGCAGTGACTTGACATCTTCAGATGGTATTAGCACAACCAAGTCTCCCTCCTTCCTATGACAACTGTGAGAGGGATCTATTTGGATCCTTCTGCCTCCTCCAGCCCTTGCACTGCTCATGCATTAACTAAGGTGGTACATGCAGAGTAACACCGCAGGACAAATCTGGCAGTGTTACCTTTTGTGAAAGTGGTAGTAACGTCCCAGCACTAGAATTATAATGAAATCGGCGAGTTAGAGCCTTAATTTGCATGTTCCATCGCATATTAATGATGACTTGGCCGCTGATTGTGCCTTTCGTGTTTTTGCATGCCTCCATTAATGTATTTGTGTTATTTATTGGCCTTCAATAAACACATTAGGGAAAAAAAATGACATTGTCTAGGAAAAACAACCTTGCTTGTACCAGACAGTGACATGATTAAATGGAAAGCACAATTTTGATAAATCATTTTTAACCCAACATAATTGATGATATAATGTCTGCGGAATGTGTAATCAGAGAGTGATAGATGGGCGATATTTTCAGACTAAGGAAAATGTCTCATAAGTTCAGACACTATGAAATTACATGAGTACGATGCGGGATGTTGCCGAAGCAGAAGAAAAATGTCTCATCAGATTCTGTTATTTTTCTAATAAAGTTTTGAAAAAGTTAACAAATATCTGACCGGTTGCCAAGGGCGACAGCATCTCTCCTTGTGCACCAATTTCTGAAAATATTTTCTGAAATTCTTCTCTTAGATACAGTCCTATGTAATAAATTGTGGGACAGCTTTGAATGCCAAACATCTGGGAACATACAAATCATTTTGGAATGTCATGCAAAACGACCAAAAGGCAGTAAGCCTTGCAGACTGATAAAGTGAAGAGAGATAAACCAATCAGCTCCTGCCATTTTTTAAACACAGTCTGTAACATGGCAGTTAGGAGCTGATTGGCTGGTGCTTTCTCTCTCTCTCCACTTTATCACTTCACAAGGCTTACTACATTTCCCCCAAATGGTTGATATATCAAGCAGTGAGATGTGTGGAGAAATGGGCCAGTTGAGAAGTTGCTCATAGCAACCAATCGGGTTTGAGAACCTATGATAGTAACATAGTATCTGAGGTTGAAAAAAGACAATTGTCCATTGAGTTCAACCTATTTGTGGTGTCCTATGCATGATGATTTGACTAAAATTTCTGACTGATGCTGCTGTCAGCCATTGCATTTTATCCCTATTTATAGTAACTGTAATGCATGACTATGCACCATACCCCTGGATATCCTTTTCCATTAGGAATTTATCTAACCCATACTTAAAGGTGTTGACAGATTCCGCCATTACAACTCCCTCAGGCAGGGAATTCCAAACACGTATTGTCCTTACCGTGAAAAAGCCTTTACGCCGTATTGTGCGGAATCTCCTCTCTAACCTGAGCGAGTGTCCACGAGTCCTCTGTGTTGATTTAACCAAAAACAGGTCCTGCGCAAGCTCTGTGTATTGTCCCCTTATACATTTGTAGATGTTGATCATAGCCCCTCTTAGTCTCCGCTTTTCCAATGTAAACATGCCTAGTCTTTCAAGATCTAGAACTATTCAACAATATAATGTAGATTAAGAAGATAAATACTCCATTCAATGAAAAATTATTCAGCAAGCTTCAGACGGCGTTGATTCCCTAGGGGAATAAGCTGCGGGTTGCGAGGAGGGATCCAATCGGCTCCCTCCTTCACACTACTTTCCCAGGGATGCCAACAGCTTCGCTGGGCCCAAATAATCTGAGGTGGGAGTGGCTAATGCAGGAAGGTGTGGCCAGCCCCCTTCTATTTTAAAATAAAGTTTGAGGCTGCACATGCTGGACAGGGGGTGGGGCGCTGGATGAGCAGCAGGAGGCGACGAGAGCAGCGGCTGGGAGGGAGTGCGATCGCTCCCCCCCCCCTCGCATCAAGCAGTAACCTCTTCACTGTCTACATAGGGAAGGGGGGGCAGTGGGACCGGGGTAAAGAGTACCCACTCCCCCCCTCTCTGCGCCACTGTACATTCTCTGCAGCCACACGCATGTTGGAACTTAGGACACGTATGTGCAGTCAGCCCGATCAGCAGGGGCAAGTAACACTGCTAGTGAATTGCTCAGGCACTGACGTATCCACCAACACAACTTGTGGCGAGTTGGATACTTAATAGGCCCCTATGACATTTTATGTTATTCTTTCATTCAAATTACTGTCAAATTATTGTTTTTTCTAAGCACATCAGACACATTATCTGTTAGTCTATAATAATATTATTTCTATAGACTTAAGCCAGAGTGATGTGTACCAGCCGATATCGCTGGCGACAGGACCCTGCATCGGCAGGAGAGCGACGGAGCGTCGGCGGATGCCAGTAAGGCATTACTGGTGATATCTTCCGGATGGCCATGGAGCACGGCTGACCAGAAAATATTGGTAACAACGGTGGGGGTGCGCATATTCGGCATACACACTGGTCGGAAACTACATATCGGGCTAAGATCATTCAGTGTGTACCCAGTGTACTGAAAATGTCAGCTGATCAGTCTAAAAGGTCTGACAGGGAATAACAGCATAGAGCAAAATTTCCCAAACTCCGCCATTACAGCCTAGGTTTCAAGGATATTCATGCTTGAACACAGATAACTTCATTAGCACCTCAGTCAATGTGATTTAACCATCTGGACTCAACCATGGATATCATTAATATCTGGACTGTAATGACGAAGTTTGGGAAATTCTTGCCTAGAGTGTTCATACGCACTGTGACAGAACCACATACCAGAACCACATACAGTCCAACTCACTTTATTTCCACCTCAGGCTACAAAAAGTCTATGCAGGTCAGGTTTTACAGGCAGTCCCAAAAATAGCAGCACAACAATCCAGGTTCTGGTAATCATAAGTGGTACAGATTCCAAATGGCTCCTAACGTAACCCCAGACCCCCAACCTATCGTCTGGCCACTTGCTGACATCAGGAGCAATGACCTACTGATCAAACACATTTTTAAAGGTAGCAGACAAGTTGTAATGATTAGCCCAGTCGTGGCTTACAACAGACTCAGCTAAAAGCCGGACTGGATTCCATCAGACCTATTGTTGCTGCTCCAATCCTGCAAAATCCTGCTGTTCCACATTAACGTTATATGGAATCATGCTGTCCCTGCCACAATACAGGTTGAGTATCCCATATCCAAATATTCCGAAATACGGAATATTCCGAAATACGGACTTTTTTGAGTGAGAGTGAGATAGTGAAACCTTTGTTTTTTGATGGCTCAATGTACACAAACTTTGTTTAATACACAAAGTTATTAAGAATATTGTATTAAATGACCTTCAGGCTGTGTGTATAAGGTGTATATGAAACATAAATGAATTGTGTGAATGTAGACACACTTTGTTTAATGCACAAAGTTACAAAAAATATTGGCGAAAATTACCTTCCGGCTGTGTGTATAAGGTGTATATGTAACATAAATGCATTCTGTGCTTAGACTTGGGTCCCATCTCCATGATATCTCATTATGGTATGCAATTATTCCAAAATACGGAAAAATCCGATATCCAAAATACCTCTGGTCCCAAGCATTTTGGATAAGGGATACTCAACCTGTGAAATGTAAAAGAACCCAGTGTCACTATATCTGTCGACAGAATATCTCTGTTCATTTATTCCAGGCTTCATTTCTGTTTTCTCATTTACTGCATCCTAATCTAATTTTCCAGCATTAATACCCTATTAATCTAGATTCCTGTTAGACAGTCTTTAATTATTTTACATTGGTACATTAATCAAGTACATTTTTTTATCCTATATGTGCCCCAGTCAAATAATTTTTTATTTGTGAAACAGAATATTATACTCATCATTCCTTACAGTAAGAACACATTTACAGTTCACGAGACAAACATCAACAAACTAATCCAGTAATATATAGCTGTCGGAATAACGGCGGCAATCTATTGTTAATAGTTTCTGCAATGCATCAAGATTCAAAGCACTAAGCATGAAACATGGTAATTAATTTTTGAGGCAAAGTAATTATGTTTCAGGTTATCGGAACAGTTCAGGCTGTTGTTTGTTTATAAAACATATTGATGTGCGGAAAATTCCGTGCTGTAAAATATGCACGTGGGACTGGAACATGGTATAATGTAGGTGAGAGAGGACCACTTCTTCTCAGCAATTCTCTAATTAAATGTTTCCTTGCAACCGTTCACTTCTAACACAAACCTCCTCCTGCCTTCTCCTTCTGTTGTATTCTATCCCTTTTTTGAATACATTAGATTTCATTCTTTGTTATTGTTTTTGTACTGTTTAATTACTTGATATGGGTGACGTTGTATTACAATTAGTGAATCTGCTGAAGGACGATCTGGAATGCTCGGGAGACTGACAAGTTTCAGAGAGGGAGTAGATCAACATCCTGGATTCCACCCACTTGTCCTGGAGTCTTTATAGTGCAATTTTACGATAATTTGCTGTGAGCAGGGAAGCTATCAGGGGGTGGGGACTGTGGGGACTGGTGTCCAGGGCCCATATAAAGAGGGGGGCCCACCACCGGCTCCTACTGCCAATACCAGGAGAGCTGAACCAGGCTGTGAAACAAAAGGACTTCTTAAAACAAGCCTTCCCTGCATATCAGATCTCTGTGAACCCCTCCTGTAGGTCCGCAATGCTCCACCTATATGTAACTTCACAATGTATGACATCACAAAGGGATGGAACTGTGCGGCAGAATCATTTATTTGGGGGGGGGGGGGGGGGGGGGCCTATCTATTTTGTCAGTCCCGGGCCCCACAATTTTTGATGCCAGCCCTGGCTGTGAACCGCATCATTAAGCTCTGCAGCCCTACGCCATGGGGGTGGGGCTTAACTGCAAGAATCGTGTGGGATCACCCGGCCGGTTGGCACACACAGTTTGCAAGTATGGACTAGTTATATAACTCAACTTTAAAGATGATGACACATCCTTGCTCTGAAATCATCCATGCACTTGGGAAACATAATGCGCAGATGGGACTTTTTAGCCTCAACACTGCATTGCGTTTCCCAGGGAATCTGCAGTCAGGTGGCCCTGGAACACTTAAACTGCACCAGCCTGGGGGGCAGATGGCACCCTGCCCCCCTGCCCAGCCAGTCCCTGCTGATAATTAAGTATCCAACTTTCCGCAAGTTGCCACAGTTTGGTATTGATCTGGTGTGGGGAGTGCTGCTTCCCACGATCCCTAACACTGTTACTTACCACAGCCGTTCCGTTCAACTGCACATGTACTGCCTGAGTTCACATACCATGGGGGTCATTCTGACCCACTCGCACGCTGCAGTTTATCGCAGCGGTGCGATTGGGTCAGAACTGCGCATGCGCTGGTGCAGCAGTGCACCAGCGCATGCCAGACGGCCGAAGGCCGTCGGGCCGCTACGATTGCCTCTACCTGATTGACAGGCAGAGGCATTCGCCGGGTGGGGGGTTGGAACGGCAGCGTTTGGCCGCCGTTTCGTGGGCGCGGTCCGGCCAATGCAGGCGTGGCCTGGCCGAACGGGGGTGGGCCGCAGCGGCTGCGTGACGTCACACGCAGCCGCTGCAGGAAGGGGAGCGATGAGTAGCTCCCGGCCAGCACGCTAAAGCTGCGCAAGTCGGGAGCTACTCTTGAAGTGCAAAGGTATCACCGCTGTGCAATGCCTTTGCACTTCTGCGGGGGGGATCCGGCACTGACATGCGGGGCGGGACAGCCCTGTGCTTGGCGTCCCCCCGCATGTCAGTGTGAATGATCGTAGCTGTGCTAAATTTAGCACAGCTATGATCATCTCGGAATGACCCCCCATATGCGCACAGCCTCAGGACACACAGTGCGGTGGCGAGATCCACTCGGACCCTCATCACATCTCCATGAGAAGGAGCAAGACGCCGGAAAACAATGCCGTGCTGAATATTATGTGGCTCCATTGTGCCCCTAATCATGAATGGGTCCTTTACTAAAAACATATGGAAACGCTAGTACAACAAGCCCATAACACGTAATAAATTGGATCCAAAGACGCACTGATAGGGTAGTTGGATTCAAAATTATTTGGCAGCGATTGGCCAAGGAGATATAACCTTAAGGATACATATAACCTTATTATATTCTGGTCTATGCTACAACACTGGGAATAATTTCAGACTTGCCTACTTTTACAAAAACAAAAATTGGCAAGTAACAGGTGACCAGAGACCGGGAACACTCCCCGAAGTTCGGGAAGGCAATTATGATACTGGTGCCAGTCAATATGGAGAATAAAACACCCACTAGTACGCTACAGACACACTGATGCTTGTGATGTGCTGTGTTTTAATAATGCAAGCCAAGAAAAATAAAACGCATTCCATTGATGTAGCTGTTTAGCATGCATTTAGATGGCATTTTAAAGGCTTTTCAATCTGTAGAGCAGCGGCACTCCCCTCCAGACACTGATTCATTGTGTTGTGTGCCACTCGTTCATTGCTGTTCATTTCGGCTCAGCTGTCCTGATTGGGAAGGCATGACAAAGCCTTCAAACCAGGACTGTCCAGTCGGCAGAGCTGGGAAGCATAGTATCCAGGAGCAGGAGAATTAGAGCAATGACTGGAGATTTGGACACTTACTGGGCAGTACGGATGGTGTAATGGTTAGCATTACTGCCTCACAGCACTGAGTTCATGGGTTCGATTCCCACCATGACCCTAACTGTGTGGAGTTTGTATTTTCTCCCCGTACTTTCATGGGTTTCCTCCGGGTACTCCGGTTTCCTCCCACATTCCAAATATATACTGGTAGGTTAATTGGAGTGTATTATGTCGGACCGGCAGCATACCGACGCCGGAATCCCGGCGGGGAGGGGCGAGTGCAGCAAGCCCCTTGCGGGCACGCTGCGGGCTCGGTGGCGACCTGCGGTTGCCACGGGTTCTATTCCCACTCTATGGGTGTCGTGGACACCCACGAGTGGAAATAGTCCCTGTTGGTCGGCATGCCGACCATCGGGATAGTGAGGGGGGCGGGATGTCGGTGGAGACCGACGGTCACATGAATACCACCCGGTTAATTGGATCCCAACAAAATTAAACCTAGTGTGTGTGTGTGTGTGTGGTAGGGAATATAGAGTGTAAGCTCCACTGGGGCAGGGACTGATGTGAATGGACAAATATTCTCTGTACAGCGCTGCGGAATATGTGTGCGCTATATAAATAACTGGTAATAATGTAGATGTTCTATTTATTCTGATTTCCCCAAAAGGCAAACATTATCTGCAGCCCTGCTCTTACCAGGGGCCTAATTCAGACCTGATCGCTGCTGTGCGTTTTCGCACAGAAGCTGATCAGGTCTCAACTGCGCATGGGCCGGCGCCACAGTGCGCCGGCGCATGCCAGACAGCCGATGGCCATCTCAGCTCAGCGATCACCTTTGCCTGATTGAAAGGCAGAGGCGTTCGCCATTTTGGGGGCGTGGTCCAGGCAACGCAGGCGTGCTCGGACCGTGCGGGGGGCGGGCCGCGGTGGCTACGTGATGTCATACGCAGCCGCTGCGACCCGGACAGCAACAGGTAGCTCCCTGCCAGCGCGCAGGAACTGCACTGGTAGGGAGCTACTAGTCAAGTACAAAAGCATCGACGCGGTGCGATGCTTTGTACTTGTGCTGGGGGAGTAGGGCCTGACATGCCCTGTGCTGGGCATCCCCCCGCGTGTCTGTGTGACTGTCTACAATCAGGTCTCAATTAGGCCCCATGTGCACTGCAGGTGGGGCAGATATAACATGTGTAGAGAGA
This sequence comes from Pseudophryne corroboree, assembly GCF_028390025.1. NCBI lineage: Eukaryota > Metazoa > Chordata > Amphibia > Anura > Myobatrachidae > Pseudophryne > Pseudophryne corroboree. The sequence continues at coordinate 790,151,652 of NC_086449.1, read as the reverse complement.
GTTAGATTTGGGTGTGGTGAGTTCAATCTGCAATCTAAATTGCAGTGTAAAAATAAAGCAGCCAGTATTTACCCTGCACAGAAACAATGGGGGTAATTCCAAGTTGATCGCAGCAGGAAATGTTTTATCAGTTGGGCAAAACCATGTGCACTGCAGGGGAGGCAGATTTAACATGTGCAGAGAGAGTTAGATTTGGGTGTGGTGTGTTCAAACTGCAATCTAATTTGCAGTGTAAAAATAAAGCAGCCAGTATTTACCCTGCACAGAAATAAAATAACCCACCTAAATCTAACTCTTTCTGCACGTGTTATATCTGCCCCCCCTGCAGTGCACATGGTTTTGCCCAACTGCTAAAAAATATCCTGCTGCGATCAACTTGGAATTACCTCCAATATAACCCACCCAAATTTATCTCTCTCTGCACATGTTACATCTGCCCCCCTGCAGTGCACATAGGAGTTGATCGCAGCAGCAGATTTGTTAGCAGTTGGGCAAAACCATGTGCACTGCGATAATTATGTTTTATTAAATATCCCCCTATTATATGAGCAATTAGTCATATGAGAGGTGGGGATACTAGTAACTTATACACATAAGAATATTTTATACACTTACGGGTAACAAATTATTTTGAAATCATGTCTTTGTCTTTAAAGACGCAAAACCTCCAAATATCTTAAGTAATTGCAATCAAAGTGGACTATGAAGACAAACAAGTTACACAAACTACTATCTGGATGACATTTTATTATCTCTACATTAACCTCAAAAGCAATGAAGGAAGGAAATTATACTTAATCAACAGCTGGAGTGACAAAGGTTACTCAGCCATGTGCCGTCCCTTCTGTCTGCTCAATGCACCCTTGTATACCAGAGCTGCTGCCACGCTGAGCGTGAGTCTGGCGAGCAGTTATATGACATTGACGTGATACAACAGGTCGTATAATAAAATGAAACAGTATATGTCCCGACAATTGATGTAGGCCCTCATTCCGAGTTGTTCGCTCGTTCTTTTTCATCGCATCGCAGCGATTTTCCGCAAACTGCGCATGCGCAATGTTCACACTGCGACTACGCCAAGTAAATTTGCTAAGAAGTTTGGTATTTTACTCACGGCATTACGAGGTTTTTTCTTCGTTCTGGTGATCGTTGTGTGATTGACAGGAAGTGGGTGTTTCTGGGCGGAACCTGGCCGTTTTATGGGTGTGTGTGAATAAAACGCTGCCGTTTCTGGGAAAAACGCGGGAGTGGCTGGAGAAACGGGGGAGTGTCTGGGCGAACGCTGGGTGTGTTTGTGACGTCAAACCAGGAACGAAACTGACTGAACTGATCGCAGTGGCAGAGTAAGTCTCGAGCTACTCAGAAACTGCTTAGAAATTTCTATTCGCAATTTTGAGAATCTTTCGTTCGCAATTTTGCTAAGCTAAGATTCACTCCCAGTACGCGGCGGCTTAGCGTGTGCAATGCTGCGAAAAACAGCTTGCGAGCGAACAACTCGGAATGAGGGTCGTAATGTTTATCTTTAGTCTTTCTTTCTGCACATGTTCAAACATACCTGCACAGGGAACCATACGAATCTATAAGTTGGCCATGGGGAATGGTAGTGTCATACTAAAAATTCGGACAAACCACCGAAAATGCAGCTTTCGGAGGTTTGACCGCTTTTCTCATATGCACCAAGCAGTGGAATGAAATACATTCTGGAACTTGGATCCAGCAGGCAACGCCATAGGCCTTATCGCAGACCTCCTTGATGGGTTTTCGATTTAGCACCACCCTGCGGCATGCTTGTCAGCCGACACATGTACAGAAGGACCCCTGGGTCATAAACCTGGGAGTCCTTCTATCGCAAAGGTCAGATCTTATCGAGCTGTCATTTGTGATTTTCTTCAAGCATACGGCATTAATAAAAGCCGCTTAGCTTGCGATCGGTGGCGGGATGTGCGATGCATCCCACCTCTTGTATGTTATGTCAACATTTAGAATGCTGACAGTCCGAATGACGATATGGGCGTTATGTCGATATGATGTAACACAACTGTTTAACACACTGGTTGAAACAACTGATATCACTGTGTAATAAAGCTACCCCCCTACATTTTATATCCAATTACTGAATCTGACCTCACTGCAACAGAGGCAGGCTTCTGTTAGGAAATAAGTCACTTTAAACGTTGTATGTGATGGGTTTGGGATTAGGGGCATGAGTTGCATTAATGGGCAGTAGAGCTGACATTGATGTATTGTTAAATCAGCCTGTGACGCTCATGAGTGGGAGCATAGGATGCAATTTCTCCTGTTATGTCATTGGCTGTATAACTTGGGCAAAAGATTGGTCATTACATAGACCAGAGGTTCTCAAACTCGGTCCTCAGGACCCCACACAGTGCATGTTTTGCAGGTCTCCTCACAGAATCGCAAGTGAAATAATTAGCTCCACCTGTGGATCATTTAAAATGTGTCAGTAATGAATACACCTGTGCACCTGCTGGGTTACCTGCAAAACATGCACTGTGTGGGCCCCCGAGGACCGAGTTTTAGAACCTCTGACATAGACTATCCTCCTAGTAGATTGAGATAATATATATGATAGGGTTAGTCTGTAATTAGGGTAAGGGTTATGTCTAGATAAGGGTTAGTCTGCAATTAGGGTAAGGATTACTCTAAGATTTAGGTTTCTATGCAAAATCGCAGTTGACATGCTGTCAACATTCACAATGTTGACAATTTGTCAATGTCAGCATTATGCATACTTGCCTACACTCCCGAAACTGCCGGGAGGCTCCCGAAAACGAGGTGACCGTCTCAGCCACCCACACACATACACACACACACAGTGGCGTAACTAGAAATTTTTCTCCGCCAAGCCAAAAAATCCTTCGGCGCCCCCCCCCCCCCCCCCCCCCCATACACCCCGTAATTGCCTGCGGCGCGCGCTGGCAGAAAGGGTGTGTGGCTTTGTCGAAATGGGCGTGGCTTTGCGTGGAGGGCGTGGCATTGCAGGAAAAGACTACCTTATACCCCAGTTTTGCAACCTGCACGCCCAGACGTTGGCCACCAGAGGAAAGAAAAATAATCCTGATTCATGCCCCTTACATTATTTGTCATTTTTCCTCCTTATAGTAATGCCCAGTATACATTATTCCACATACTGCAATGGCCCTTAGACATTATTCCACACACAATCAGTGATCGCGCTGAGCCAAAAAAAAAGTGGGTCCCAGGGACCCTTCACTTTTAAAATTGGGGTCCTACCAGTCTTTTTCTGGGTCCCATCGGAATGAAGGTTCTTATTAATTTTAATCTTGTTTGGACACTACAAAAGTGTTACAAGATGGGGGGGATGGGGTGACAATGCTGCTGGGCTGTGTAGCATGCAGGACACCCTGCACCAGAGCTGTAACTAGACATTTTGGTGCCCTTAGGCAGAAAGTGAATTGGTGTTAGACCACTTAGACCACAAAGAACAGGTAGTGCGCGCCGTAGGCGCGTTGCAAAATTTTAGGGGCGTGGCTTCATAGGGAAGGGGCGTGGCCACATAATAGTGTCAATTCACATTACACCACACAGTAGTGGCGCTTATACACATTGCACCAGGTAGAACCTCCTATGCACACTGATCCAGGTAGATCACGTCATACACTTTGCTCCAGGTACAGCACGTCATACACTTTGCACCAGGTACAGCACGTCATACACTTTGCACCAGGTACAGCACGTCATACACTTTGCACCAGGTAGAGCACGTTATCATACACATTGCCGCTAGGTAGAGCACGTTATCATACACAGTGCGCCAGGTAGAACACGTTATACACACTGCGCCAGGTAGAGCACGTTATCATACACATTGCGCCAGGTAGAGCATGTTATCATACACATTGCCGCTAGGTAGAGCAAGTTATCATACACATTGCCGCTAGGTAGAGAAAGTTATCATACACATTGAGTCAGGTAGAACACGTTATTATACACATTGCGCCAGGTAGAGCACGTTATTATACACAATGCGCCTGGTAGAGCACGTTATCAGCCACATTGCGCCAGGTAGAACACGTTATTATACACAATGCGCCTGGTAGAGCACGTTATAATACACATTGCACTAGGTAGAGCACGTTATCATACACAGTGCGCCAGGTAGAACACGTTATACACACTGCGCCTGGTAGAGCACGTTATCATACACAGTGCGCCAGGTAGAACACGTTATACACACTGCGCCAGGTAGAGCACGTTATCATACACATTGCGCCAGGTAGAGCATGTTATCATACACATTGCCGCTAGGTAGAGCAAGTTATCATACACATTGCATCAGGTAGAGCACGTTATCATACACATTGCATCAGGTAGAGCATGTTATCATACACATTGCCGCTAGGTAGAGCAAGTTATCATACACATTGCCGCTAGGTAGAGCAAGTTATCATACACATTGCGTCAGGTAGAACACGTTATTATACACATTGCGCCAGGTAGAGGACGTTATTATACACAATGCGCCTGGTAGAGCACGTTATCAGCCGCATTGCGCCAGGTAGAACACGTTATTATACACAATGCGCCTGGTAGAGCACATTATCATACACATTGCGCCAGGTAGAACACGTTATTATACACAATGCGCCTGGTAGAGCACGTTATAATACACATTGCACTAGGTAGAGCACGTTATCATACACATTGCGCCAGGTAGAACACGTTATCATACACATTGCGCCAGGTAGAACACATTATCATACACATTGCGCCAGGTAGAGCACGTTATCATACACATTGCGCCAGGTAGAACACGTTATTATACACAATGCGCCTGGTAGAGCACGTTATAATACACATTGCACTAGGTAGAACACGTTATTATACACAATGCGCCTGGTAGAGCACGTTATTATACACATTGCACTAGGTAGAGCACGTTATCATACACATTGCGCCTGGTAGAACACGTTATTATACACATTGCACCAGGTAGAGCACGTTATCATACACATTGCGCCAGGTAGAACACGTTATCATACACATTGCGCCAGGTAGAACACGTTATCATACACATTGCGCCAGGTAGAATACGTTATCATACACATTGCGCCAGGTAGAGCACGTTATCATACACATTGCGCCAGGTAGAACACGTTATTATACACATTGCGCCAGGTAGAACACGTTATTATACACATTGCGCCAGGTAGAACACGTTATTATACACAATGCGCCTGGTAGAGCACTGAGGCACATTGCAGTAACCACTCACTTATCACCTCCAGTTGCACGAAGGGGCCGTTTGACACAAGTGGTTCCGCCCCCAGCAGCAACTCACTGACACTCACCATTTTTTCTGACAGCACAGTGCAGTGAGTGCACTGGCACAAGTAGCCAGCCTGCGCCTGTAGTAGCCGCAGCCTGGAGGAGCTCTATGTGAAATCGCAAGCAGAGGCTGTTCTCTGGCAAGAAGGAGCTCGTCCAATCGCTTCCCCTGACGGGCTGGCCACTGCTAAATATACCGATAATCAGTTCCAACTGTGTCAAAGTAGCAGAGCCCCAGGTGCAATGGGAAAGTCAGTGTCACTGCACAGTTGTACTGATATACTGGTATATTTAGCAGTGGCCAGCCCGTCAGGGGAAGCGATCGGAGGAGCTCCTTCTTGCCAGCCTCTGCTTGTGATTTCACAGATAGCTCCTTCATGCTGCGGCGCCGGCTGGCTACTTGTGCCAGTGCACTCACTGCACTGTGCTGTCAGAAAAATGGTGTCAGTGAGGCCCTGACACTCTGAGCGGCCTCACATTGCACACACGGAGCTTGCAGCCCCCGGACATCCCGCATCTGCACCAGCTACTCCAGGTGAAGCGGGGCGATGCAGCACTGTCTACTGCTTACCTACAGCGGGAGCTGCGCAGCCCGGACGGCTCCTGCTGGAAGGTAGTTGTCGGGTCTCGGTGGGGCGTTGAGCGGGTCCCGGGTAGGGGGGTGGCGGCGGGCAGATCCGGAGCTGTACTCCCAGTCGCAGAGGAGGGTGCTGGCGGCAGAGCGGCAGTGGAGCCGGATGAGCGGGGCCAGTCTGTCAGCCCTGCAGCACAGATTCATGTGCTGGCGGGGAGCAGGATTCAAAGCGGGAGATGCTGCAGGCTGTGATTGGATGGAGACTACAGGAGGTGATTGGCCGAGGAAACAGCCAGTCACCTCCTGCATTCCGCTGACAGGCTTAACACATGCAAACACATATTCAGATGAGCGCGTCCTGTGGGACCCGCTCATCTTCTAAATGTGAGTCCCGGGCGGCTGTTTCTGGGTAAAATACGCGCCATGGCGCGTTTTTGCGATCACTGACAATAATGCACATGACACAATATGCACACACCGTAATGCCCCCTACACATTATGCCACACACCGTAATGCCCCCGACACATTATGCCACACACCGTAATGCCCCCGACACATTATGCCACACACCGTAATGCCTGTGACACATTATGACAGGAATCGCAATGCCAGTTATACATTATGCTACACACTGCAATGCCCCTGATACATTATAGCACACACAATGTCTGTGACACAGTATGACACACACCACAATGATCCTGAGACATTATACCGCATACCACAATGCCCGTGATATAGTATACAACACACCGTAATGCCTGATACATTATGACACACACCGCAATGTCCGTGATACATTATGCCACACACCGTAATGCCCATTACACATTAAGTTCTACAGTAAGGCTTCCAATTACTTTTAAATTACCTCCTCGTTGCCAGGGGTTTCATGGTCTTGGTTCCATGCACGGTGCCAGGGGTTTTCATGCTCAGGGTGTCATGCTCGTTGCCAGGGGTTTCATGCACTGGGTGTCCTGCTCGTTGCTAGGGGGTAGTGCTTGTTGCTAGGGCCGTGCTCCCAGTGCCACATATGCTCCCAGTGCCAGATATTCCCCCACAGTGCCAGGTATATGCACCCCCAGTGCCAGATATTCTCCCAGTGCCAGATATTCCCCCCCAGTGCCAGGTATATGCCCCCAGTGCCAGGTACATGCCCCCCCAGTGCCAGGTATATGCCCCCAGTGCCAGATATTCCCCCCCAGTGCCTGCTTCCCCCCCAGTGCCAGGTATATGCCCCCAGTGCCGGGTATATGCCCCCCCAGTGCCAGGTATATGCCCCCAGTGCCGGGTATATGCCCCCCCAGTGCCGGGTATATGCCCCCAGTGCCAGGTACATGCCCCCAGTGCCAGATATTCCCCCCTAGTGCCTGCTTCCCCCCCAGTGCCAGGTATATGCCTCCAGTGCCGGGTATATGCCCCCCCAGTGCCAGGTATATGCCCCCCAGTGCCGGGTATATGCCCCCAGTGCCAGGTACATGCCCCCAGTGCCGGGTATATCCTCCCCCCAGTGCCAGGTATATGCCCCCCCAGTGCCAGGTACATGCCCTCAGTGCCAGGTATATGCCCCTCCAGTGCCAGGTATATGTCCCCAGTGCCGGGTATATGCCCCAGTGCCTGCTCCTCCGGCCCCCCCCTATGTGTTGGAGGGACACGAGCGCATCGCGCGTCTCTCCTGTGTCCCTCCTGGCTCTCCCCCAGCTGTCTAATAAAGGAAGTGCCGTTCGTGAGCCAATCAGAGCTCACGAACGGCACTTGCTTCCTTAGACCGGCCGGGGGAGAGCCAGGAGGGACACAGGAGAGACGCGCGATGCGCTCGTGTCCCTCCAACACATGGGGGGGGGGGAGAGCCGGGGGAGCAGGCACCGCAGCAAGGAGGGAGAGGAGATCGCAGATTGACATGCGGACGCTCGTCCGCATGTCAATCTTTTCTAAATCAGTGGCGCCCCCGCAGCCCCTCGCCCCCAAGCCACCGCGAGGACTGCGGGGGCAGTAGTTACGCCACTGCACACACACTTACTCCCACAGCCACCCGCTAAGGGAGGAAAGGTGGACGGATTAATGATTGCTCTGAATCATGTCATCGTTGCCCCGCCCCCTGCTTTGCAATGCCGGTAATGTGGACATTGCATAGCGGGGGGTGAGGCTGCAATCGCGACTAAGTGCCCCCAGACCGTCCTCTTTTTTTAGAGCCCCGCCTCCTGATGATCTCCCCTGGCTACTCCCTCCTGGAGGGAACATCAAGAAAGTTGGAAAGTAAAACATTATGTAAGTGTCAACAATGTGAAAGTCGACATCCTGAAAATGTCGTCATTCTAAATGTCAACATTGAGGTCATTGAGGTGTAACCTGTAATTTAGCCGCACTTCTTATTTATTATTACCAGTTATTTATATAGGCCCTCATTCCGAGTTGATCGGTCGCAATGCGAATGTAGCAGAGTTACACACGCTAAGCCGCCGCCTACTGGGAGTGTATCTTAGCTTCTTAAAAGTGCGACCGAAGTAATCGCAATATTGCGATCACAAACCTCGTAGCAGTTTTGGAGTAGCTTCAGACTTACTCTTCCTGTGCGATCAGTTCAGTGCTTGTCGTTCCTGGTTGACGTCACAAACACACCCAGCGTTCGCCCAGGCACTCCCACCGTTTCTCCGGCCACTCCTGCGTTTTTTCCGGAAACGGTAGCGTTTTCAGCCACACGCCCCTGAAACGCCGTGTTTCCGCCCAGTAACACCCATTTCCTGTCAATCACATTACGATCGCCGGAGCGATGAAAAAGCCGTGAGTAAAATTACTTTCTACATAGCAAAGTTACTTGGCGCAGTCGCAGTGCGAACATTGCGCATGCGTACTAAGCAGATTTTCATTGCGATGCGATGAAAAATACCGAGCGAACAACTCGGAATGAGGGCCATAGTGCACACATATACCGTAGCACTGTACAGAGAATATTTGCCCATTCACATCAGCCCCTGCCCTAGTGGAGCTTACACTCTATGGGGGTCATTCCGAGTTGTTCGCTAGCTGAAAATGTTCACTGCGCAGCGATGATGCAAAAAAATGGCCCTTCTGCGCATGCGTATGTGGCGTTATGCACACGCGCAACGTACTTTCACAACGACCAAAGTAGTTTTACACAAGGTCTAGCGAAGCTTTTCAGTCGCACTGCTGGCCGCAGAGTGATTGACAGGAAGGGGGCGTTTCTGGGTGTCAACTGACCGTTTTCAGGGAGTGTTCAAAAAAACGCAGGCGTGCTAGGAAAAACGCAGGCGTGGCTGGGCGAACGCAGGGCGTGTTTGTGACGTCAAATCCGGAACTAAACATTCTGAAGTGATCGCAAGCTAGGAGTAGGTCTGGAGCTACTCTAATACTGCACAAATTTTTTTGTAGCCGCTCTGCGATCCTTTCGTTCACACTTCTGCTAAGCTAAGATACAATCCCAGAGGGCGGCGGCTTAGTGTTTGCACTGCTGATAAAAACAGCTAGCGAGCGATCAACTCGGAATGACCACCAATATTCCCTATCACATGTACACGCACACACATTCATGCTAGGGTTAATTTTTTTGCAGGGAGCCAATTAACCTACCAGTATATTTTTGGATTGTGGGAGGAAACCGGAGTACCCGGAGGAAACCCACGTAACTAGAATATGCTCTAACTATACCTAACTATACTGAGCTGTAACTGCCTGTTTGCTTGGAATTAGTTACATGGGAAATCCAGTATCTGGCTGCCACCTTATCTGTGACCATATAATCCAACCATTTGAACTCAACTTTGCTGCTTCTCTGCCCTTCTGTCAGTGCAGTTGAAAGACAGTAAAGAATGACATCAATAGGACTCATTCTGATTGAAACTCAAGACAGTTCTCACATCTCTAAAGGAAAAGAAAGGAACTTTGTGCATTCACTTCAATAATTGCCAAAAATAGCGACAGAAAAAATAAACATAGCTGGAGACATAAAAGATTTGCTGCGAATAATACTGATGATCTAAATGGTAATGATTTCCCTGATTAAATAATTAGAGGAAGTTCATTAGTACACATTATTCCGATTCAAAAGAAATTGGCGCTTGGCATACTACAGATCTGCCAGCATAATACCTCGATTAATTATGTTATGTGTCAATAGGAAGAGATAGTGTTACCGTCTAACGTTCTACAGCGCGGTGATCTCTTCTGAATTGATACCGGTGTAGGTAATAGCTTTTTTTTTTTTTTATGACAATATACACTTCAAACAGGTTTATGTAGGTCATGTGTAATAGATCTTTGTAGGTCATGGCATTTACGACCCTGCCAACCTGCCCGCTTCAATAAATCTATCCGCAGATTGACAAGACGTCTACTAGGAAGCAGTGATATCAATGACGGGATGGATTGTTGCAGGAGCTGATCACTGGAGGGGATTAGTTAAATGGCATTAACGGAAGTCTCAAGATCATTATGTGGCACTGGATGAGTAACAGTCTCCAGCAAGGACTTACATGCAGGAGAAGACAGACCTGGCTCAATATCAGTAACGGATAGGAAGGGCTATAGGGGGTCATTCTGAGTTGATCGCTAGCTGCATTCGTTCGCTGTGCAGTGATGAGGCCAAAAAATGGCACTTCTGCGCATGCGTATGCGGCGCAATGTTTACGCGCAACGTACTATTACAATGAACAATGTAGTTTCACACAGGGTCTAGCGAAGCTTTTCAGTCGCACTGCTGGCCGCAGAGTGATTGACATGAAGGGGGCGTTTCTGGGTGTCAACTGACCGTTTTCAGGGAGTGTTCGGAAAAATGCTGGCGTGTCAGGAAAAACGCAGGCGTGGCTGGGAGAACGCAGGGCGTGTTTGTGACGTCAAAACAAGAACTGAACAGTCTGAAGTGATCGCAAGCGTTGAGTAGGTTTTGAGCTACTCTAAAACTGCACAAAAAAACCTTGTAGCCGCTCTGCGATCCTTTCGTTCGCACTTCTGCTAAGCTAAAATACACTCCCAGTGGGAGGCGGCATAGCGTTTGCACGGCTGCTAAAAACTGCTAGCGAGCGGACAACTCGGAATGACCACCAGAAAACAGAGAAGACTCAGTGCAGGCCATAACTAGCATGAAAAAATAAGTAAATTAGAAAAGAGATTGATCAATCATCAATAGTTAAAAATTAAAGAACACTGAGATTTAACAAAAGTTACATCCGAGGACAGGGGCTCTGAAGAAGCCCATCCCTACAATGTTCAGGAAGGGTCAGAAGGCCGTCCGCACTACTGCGCGTCATCAGAGGGTGCATGTGTCAGGGGATGGTACTGGGGTGGGTTCCCTCTCCCGGAAACTTTTGCATACTGTAACCCATAGGCTCCACCTGCTAGCACCATCTGAAGATGGCATTAGCTACCAGGACCAAACATGGTGACTTTGGTATGTTAGCAGCCACCATAGAAATTTTTGGAAGCTCCTTTTGCATTCAAAAATGAACGGCAACAAATTTTATTTCTGATATCAGCGGCTGTCCCCCCATACCCTGGGGATACTCAATATTTGCGGGAAAGCCCTCGAAAATGGGTGTTTTCGGTTGTCCGGTATTTTCCAGTGCCTCAATATTACATAGTGCTGTACATTGAGGGGATTGTGATACAAATAAATGGGTGCAGTATGAGTGGCCGGTGTCCGGGATCCCGACTGTCGGCATACTGACAGCTGGGCGGGCGCTAATGAGCCTCTTGCGGGCACAGTGGCGCGCTATGCGCACCACGCTATTTATTCTCCCTCCAGGGGGGGGGGGTGGACCCCCAAGAGGGAGAATATGTGTCAGCATGCCGGCGATTGGGATCCCGGTGCCAGTATGCTAGTCCGGTGGTATACTGCAGACCACACAAATAAATAGCATATAACGAACTAAAACAGTAGGTGATGACGGCCTGTCCCACATGAGTTTATGATCTGAGGGGTATCGAGAACACTCCACTTTTTGGGGGGGAGGGGGGTATAATTTGGTCTAAATTCAAGAAACATGGTTTAATAGGGATTATGCATTGATTTTGGGGGGAGAACACATAATGGGACACACACCAAAAATGGCGACGAAAACTACTTTTTGACCATGGGTTAGGAATTGTTTGGAAGCTAATTTGAAGCCAGGAGCTTGGAACGTTCCTTCTCTCCATCTATTATCCAACTTTGCAATTAATTCTATACCCAAAAGCTCATGCTTTAATGGGCCCCACACACATACCGATCCGCCGACGAGCTGCCCGACAGCGGATACGGCCGACGGGCGACCCGGTGTCGGGGGGGAGGTGACCCGGTGTCGGGGAGGAGGACCCGGCTTCATAGCAGTACAGGCAAATATGGACCAGATCGTCCATATTGGCCTGCATGCACAAGCGACGGGGCACCAGCGATGAACGGGGCCGCGCATCTTTTCATCGCTGGTGCCTCCACACAGAACGATGTGAATGAGTTCTCGTTAATTTATGAACTAGAACGTTCATATCGTTCTGTTTTATCTGCCAGTGTGTAGGGCCCATAAGACAGATAGTATTTGAATGTCAGTTAAAGGGCTACTGACATTATATTATTGGCATAACTATGCCTTCATAGAATCCAGGAGCCTGAAAATAGTATTCAAGTTTCCTATGCAGCTGAGCACAAACTAATCGCTAGCATTTCTATAAACAAATCTATATAAATATACATAAAATGGTAACAGGAAGGCAACATGCATTATATTTTTAGTGGCCATTTCACTGAGTTGAGCAGAGAATAGTAGTGGCATACATGAATCTGCCATAAGAAGCTATTCCATTTCAATTAGAAGTGAAGTGACATCACACTCTCTGGTGCTATGAACAGACAATGTGCATTGTGCACAAATCCCACACATAGGGTATGGTTATAGTGTGCATATTCCAGTGCACCCTTATGGGGCTTCAAGGTAAAACACATAATATATGAGGTGGAGGGGGGCAATGTAGGCTGCCGTTTCCAGCATTCAAATGCAGTCACATCACTGGCATTGCCCATACATCGCTTTTGAATTGACCTCAACATGCCTGTAATATAAGTCATTAATAGAACTTCAAATAAAACTAGTCAAACTACAAGATTTAACAAGACTTGATGTAGGTGGTCACTTGTTTTCTGATCACTGTCAGTGACAACAGAAGTGTCACATTAAGCTAGATACAGAGACCATTACCGGCAGTAGATGTAACAAGAGCTGTTTGCACTATCTCACCTACTGTAAGCTATAGCCTTCCCTAACAATTGCAACTAATTATTTTTAGATCCAGATATAGACTGTGAAATATAATTTGTTTTGTCTGAATTTTTTTATTAGACATTTTTTAAATGCAGATTTTAGTCCTTTTTTTAATACTAGACAGTGTTTGGTTTGAGACAATACTTTTATAACCACCAGCAAACAGATAACACAATGGACACTTCAGAGGTGTGTGGAAAGATTTTCGCAGGAGAAAATTACATCTGACGGACTAAACTACAGTGTTACCTTTCTGCATTGTATCTTATGAAGACCTATGTTTGCATTGAATATATTGAAAAAAAAATATATAGTTTTGCGAGGATGTTTTCCTATGAAATTGCGCCATCTCGTGGTGAGCTCAGCAAACTACAAGCCCACAAATATCACCAGTCCCCTTTGTGCCTGGTCTTCAGCATGAAATTAACAGACAGCCAGTCTGGATCAGAGCAAATAAGATAATAGAGGGAAATCAAGGTCTCCTTTCCTCACACTACAACACCTGGCACAGGGGTGCCATCCAAAGCTCTGCCATGCCACTGATGACTGCTGTTCAGCATCCATATGTGCTGCATTCAGATATTATAAATCTTATTTTCCAGTTGGATTCACTGTTGACACATCTGTTGGCGGTGGAGTTTAAGGATCTATTCTAGTGCTAATAGGAGCCCCAGGGAGCAGCATGAGTCTATCCTGAGCCACAGGTTGTGTCACTGCTCATCTGTGTGACAGATAACAAGAGACAGAACATCTTTCCTTTGGTCAGGAAATTGTGATAGCCTTAAACCATATGAGTGAGATACTATGTGCTTGTGTGTGCCAAAGGTGTTCTCTAGCCTATGGAGCCTGTGTGACTACATTCACTTTGTTAGTAAATAGAGAAGTTACAATATTTTACATTACCTAGAATCAGTGTTTACAGAATGCCAAATACTGATAGGAACCTGCATTTGAGATAGATAGATAGATAGATAGATAGATAGATAGATAGATAGATAGATAGATAGATAGATAGATAGATAGATAGATAGATAGATAGATAGATGGATGTGTTGGTATATATATATCGTGTGATTCTGACGATTGTACACACTGGTCTGGAAAAAGGTCCGGCTTGGGACCGAAACGTCGACCAACCATGATTAAGCTGCTGATGTGAGATTTGATAAACAACTTTTTGCATTTTTAATACAAGTCTGGTGAGTGCCTTCTTTATTAAATTGAATATATATATATATATATATATATATACACACACACACACACACACACACATATATATATATATATATATACACACACACATATATGTATATATACACATAAATATATATATATATATATATATGTATATATATAGACACACAATAGCGTGATATATCTAGAAGATAGATAGATAGATAGATAGATAGATAGATAGATAGATAGATAGATAGATAGATAGATAGATAGATAGATAGATAGATGGAATATGTGATTGCATATAAATATACACACACATTAATGCGATATATCTAGATGATAGATTAGATAGATAGATAGATAGATAGATAGATAGATAGATAGATAGATAGATAGATAGATAGATAGATAGATAGATAGATAGATAGATACTGTAGATGGAATATGTGATTGCATATAAATATACACACACATTAATGTGTTATATCTAGATGATAGATTAGATAGATAGATAGATAGATAGATAGATAGATAGATAGATAGATAGATAGATAGATAGATAGATAGATAGATAGATAGATAGACACTGTACTGTATGTCCACAGCTACACACATAGGTAATATGAGTATGCCCCTGTAACCTTGGAGCACAATAGATAGATAGATAGATAGATAGATAGATAGATAGATAGATAGATAGATAGATAGATAGATAGATAGATAGATAGATAGATAGATAGATAGATAGATAGACACTGTATGTCCACAGCTACACACATAGGTAATATGAGTATGCCCCTGTAACCTTGGAGCACAATAGCATTGCAGTGCTTTATATTCCCTAATACATATTGCAATGCATTGATTCACCCCAGCAGCCTCACACTGGTGCTTTGTTAATCTGGAGAGTGTGTGTAATAAGAGAGACATATCTCTCCCAGTGATGATGGTGCTGCGCTCTCTCCCCCAGCCAGGCAGATAATACACTATTGTTGGAGCAGGGAAGGGGGGGTGCAGGATTTATAGGCACACTGATCAGTGATTCACAGCTCTCAGACACTGATTTCATGTGTCACACGTAAAGCAAATGACAACACAGCCATCGGGAAAGATCCATTCGGTCCATCCTGAAGGACGCCCTTGGAGTTAGGACAGAATAATTGTAAGACATAAATTACATACACACAGGATGGAGCTGGGGACGCGTTGTGGATGTTCTTCCATAAAGCTAAATGCCCTTGGAAGTGCATGAGGAATACATGAGCAGGATACTGAATGCTCTTTGCCTCCTCTGGGTTTTTTTTTTCTTTCTGGATAGTTAATACTTTGATTTTACTGCTTGTAATAAAAAAACAATTTCAGCACCCAGTGGCCGGAGCCGCTTAATTAAATCATTATTTCTTACAGTTACATTATCTGGGGGGGTCTGGCAGTAGTGGGTGTTTCAGGTACCCCTTGTGTGATATAAGTCATCAGCAGTTAGGTACTGGAGGGGGTTAATGGGGTGGGGGGGGGGTTCTTGCTGATGATGTCAGGTCTGCCATTCACCCTTTGCACACAGGTGCTGTGCACAAAAGGAGGCGCATCCAAGGTGCACCTGTCTAAACTCATATACTGTAGATAGATAGATAGATAGATAGATAGATAGATAGATAGATAGATAGATAGATAGATAGATAGTAAGTAGGTAGCTCCTACCTCCATGACTGTTTATTATCCAGTTTTGTTTTATCTTTGTGCAATTGTAAAGCTCATCTGAATTTGCTGCACTATATAAGAAACTGTTATCAAAACATGCAATAAATTAATAGATATGAGAGAGAGAGAGAGATGAGGAGATAAGCATAGTGAATGGCAACAGTTGTTGATTGTAACAGCCTCACACACTACAGAAGAGCCCTTTCCCCAATTTAACCCATGACTTACCTCGTTGACTGCATTGTTGGCGGCTGGGGCGTTCTGTCCACCTTTCCCCGGGGCCGTTTTCTCCGGGACCTTCTCGTTGTTCTGCGTGGTGGAGTTGTAGGGCTTAAGGAACATAAAGTCGCTCTTGGCAGACTCAGGGGTCAGGCAGACCTTGTAGCAATAGTTTTGGGGGCCACTCCCGGAGGACTCCACGCAGTTGGTCTGCACTTTGTTCCCAGAGGAGATCTGCAGGTTGATGTTGGAGTTCTTGAAGACGTCTCCAGAGGACCCCGAGCCCAGGCAGCAGCAGCAACAGGTGGGGAGGGCGCACTTGTAGTCCTGAAGGGACAGCCTGTCCTTGTGGCACTTGATGACCGTGAGGACAATGATGGCCACCAGGAAGGTGAAGGACACCGAGCCCAGGGACACTATCAGGTAGAGGGTGAGGGAGGAGGCGGAAGGCTCCGGGTTGAGGGGCAGGTCGTTGAACTCTGATGGGGTGGCCGGGACGCTGTCCACCACCGTCAGGACTATGGAGACCGAGGTGGAGAGAGCAGGGAGACCGTTGTCCCGCACTTGGATGAGGAGCCGGTGCTTGGTGGCATCTCTGTCTGTCAGGGCACGGATAGTCCTCAGCTCCCCGGTGTACAGGGCGATGCTGAAGAGGGTGGCATCGGTGGCCTGGAGGATCTGGTAGGAGAGGCGAGCGTTCTGGCCAGAGTCAGCATCCATGGCTGAGACCTTGCCCACCAGGTAGCCTGGCTCTGCAGACCTGGGCAGAACCTCTGTGGCCACCGTGCCATTCTTGGGCAGGGGGGACACAATGACTGGCACGTTGTCGTTCTGGTCCAGGATGAAGACGTTGACGGTGACATTGCTGCTGAGTGGGGGGAAGCCGGCGTCCTGTGCCTGCGCCCGGATCTGGAAGCTGCGCAACTGCTCATAGTCAAAGGAGCGCAAAGCGTAAATGCTCCCGCTGTCCGAGTTGATGGAGACGTAGGTGGCCACCGGCATCCCCTGGATCTGGCCCTCCAGGATAGAGTAGGACAAGTAGGAATTCTGGTTGGAGTCCGGGTCCAGGGCAGTCACCGAGCAGATGGAGGCCCCTGGGGGGTTATTCTCCAGGACATAGACCGTGTAGGTGGGCTGCAGGAAAGTCGGGATATTGTCGTTAATGTCGGTCACCTGGACAGAGATGACCTTCTTGGTCATCAGCGGTGGGGAGCCGAAGTCCCTGGCGCTGAGGGTGAGGTTGTACTCGGGCACCGTCTCCCTGTCCAGCGCCTGGGTGGTCACCAGGGTGTAGTAGTTCTTGTAGGACGAGTGCAGCTGGAAGGGGACATCGCCGGGGATATCGCAGCTGACGTCCCCGTTATCGCCAGAGTCGCGGTCCATCACGCTGATTACGGCGATGACCGTTCCAGGGGCCGCGTCCTCCATAACCGGGGTGGCCACCGAGGTCAGCAGCACCTCGGGGGCGTTGTCGTTTGCGTCCAGCAGGCTGAGGAGCACGCGGCAGTGCACCGCCACCGCGGAGGGGCCGCGGTCCTTGGCCTGGATGTACAGCTCGTAGAGATTGGACTTCTCATAGTCCAGGACGCCCTTCACCCTGACGTTGCCGGTGCGGGGCTCCACCAGGAACAGGTCCCTGACTCTCTGCGGGGCGTGCCCGCTAAAGGAGTACTCAATCTCCCCGTTGGTGCCCTCATCCAGGTCGGTGGCGTTGAGTTTGATGACCAGGGTACCCCTGGGGGCGTTCTCCAGCAGGCTCACCCGGTAGAAAGTCTGGTCGAAGGTGGGCACGTTGTCATTGGCATCCAGGACGCTGATGATGATCAGAGCTGTGCCAGAGCGCTCAGGGATGCCCCCATCCATGGCAGTCAGCAGCACCCTGTGGCTCTTCTGCTGCTCCCGGTCCAGGGGCCTCTCCAGCACCAGCTCCGCAAACTTGCTCCCGTCGCTCCTGCTCTGCACCTCCAGCGAGAAGAACCCGTTGGGACTGAGCTTGTAGGTGCGCAGGGAGTTGGTGCCCACGTCTGGGTCCTGGGCGCTCTCCAGGGGGAAGCGGGCACCGGGGGCGGCAGACTCGGTCACCTCCAGCACGTAGTCGTGCCAGGGGAAGCTGGGCGCGTTGTCGTTGATGTCCAGGATCTCCACTTCCACCCGGTAGAGCTCCAGCGGGTTCTCCATCACCACCTGCAGGTGCAAGGAGCAGACCGGCAAGTACTCGCAAACTTCTTCGCGGTCGATCTTCTCGTTGACAAACAGGATCCCGTTCTCCAGGTTGACCTCCAGGTACTGCTTGTTGCTACCAGAGGCGATCCTGAAGCGCCGGGGGGACAGCTTGGAGATGTCCAAGCCCAGGTCCTCAGCGATGTTGCCCACAAATGCCCCGTGGTCCAGCTCCTCCGGGACGCTGTAGCGAATCTGGCTGGAAGCGGGGACCAGGCAACAAGTTAGGAGAGCCAGGAGGACTTGGCCAGACCATGGTCTCCTTCTGATGCTCCACCACAGGACCTGACCAGGGCATGGTCCTCTTCTCATGCACCACAGCAGCACCTGGCCAGTCCATGGTCTTCTTCTCATGCTCCACAGCAGCACCTGGCAAGACCATGGTCTTCTCATGCTCCACCACATCTCTAACTGGCTGCTGATGCTGATCACTGAGCAACCGGTCAGACCTAATGAAACTCAACAAATCCTCAGGCACAATATAAAAAAAAAGAAGAAGAATTATTCCTCCTTCCTTCTCCCCTCTCACTGGGGAACCTAGCTCCAGCCAAGATCTCTTAATCCAATCTGGTAGCAGAAAATCGGAAGCTCTTTTGCTAAATGTGAGGATCGTGCTACACGGACTTGTGTTTCTTCAATATACTTTCAGCAATCCCCCTCTCTCCCCAGTCACCCCCCTCCCCAACTATTTTTTCATTTTAGAAGGTGGCTGAGGGGAGGGAGGGATCCAAATTCACATCAGAGCTCCAGCATTGGTGGACAGAGACATGTAAGTGAACTATTATTACAGCTGTTGTCATTAACCCCTTCTACATATTGGGGAGGGGGTCGTTGCTTAACGCTAATGGCAATGGGTGATGCGTTAACTGTAGCGCTGCCAGGGTGCACGGGAGCCCGGTAAGGGCGCATGGAGGGGGGGATTCCTGTCCCCCCGCTCTGTTCGGCAGGTGAGGAGTTAACGTGATTCCTGAAATCTGAGACAGATGTGGCGATGTATCCTGTAGCTTTTATTGTGGTGGCGATGATGCTGGAGGATGAGCATAACGTCTATATGTATATATAAAATTGTGGAAGGGTGCATATAAAGCTGTCATGTCAATGTATAAATATCCCCCAGTAATAGCCCCTTCTCCTGCCTGGCTACTGACTGTGCTCAGTACCAGCTCATAGCTCAGGCGCTGCAAGTGTCTGCGGGGATGAGACTGGAATTAGCAGTCACCTCTGGTTCAGTATAGATGTGGCAGAGACACACACAGTGTATCATAATGTACAGCACATATTGTATCACCTCACACACACAATCAGTATCATAAAGTACAGCACATTGTTATATTGTATCACCTCTGACACACAATGTCATAAAGTACAGCACATTGTTATATTGTATCACCTGTCAGACACAGCATGATAAAGTACAGCACATTGTTATATTGTATCACCTGTCAGACACAGTATCATAAAGTACAGCACATTGTTACATTGTATCACCTGTCACACAGTATTATACAGTGCAGCTCATTGTTACATTGTATCACCTCTCACACAGTATTATAAAGTACAGCACATTGTTACATTGTATCACCTGTCACACAGTATTATACAGTGCAGCTCATTGTTACATTGTATCACCTCTCACACAGTATTATAAAGTACAGCACATTGTTACATTGTATCACCTCTCACACAGTATTATAAAGTACAACACATTGTGTTACATTGTATCACCTGTCGCACACAGTATTATAAAGTACAACACATTGTTACATTGTATCACCTGTCGCACACACAGTGTACCATAAAGTACAGCACGTTGTTACATTGTATCACCTGTCATACACAGTATTATAAAGTACAGCACATTGTTACATTGTATCACCTCTCACACAGTATTATAAAGTACAACACATTGTTACATTGTATCACCTGTCACACACAGTGTATCATAAAGTACAGCAAATTGTTACATTGTATCACCTGTCACACACGGTGTATCATGAAGTACAGCACATTGTTACATTGTATCACCTGTCAGTATTATAAACTACAGCACATTGTTACATTGTATCACCTGTCACACACAGCTTTCTACATTACAGCACATTGTTACATTGTATCACCTGTCACACACAGTATTATACAGTACAGCACATTGTTACATTGTATCACCTGTCACACAGTATTATAACGTGCAGCACATTGTTACATTGTACCACCTGTCACACAGTATTCTACAATACAGCTCATTGGTACATTGTATCACCTGTCACACAGTATTATAAAGTGCAGCACATTGTTACATTGTATCACATGTCACAAAGTATTATACAGTACAGCACATTGTTACATTGTATCACCTGTCACACAGTATTCTACAGTGCAGCTCATTGTTACATTGTATCACCTCTCACACAGTATTATAAAGTACAGCACATTGTTACATTGTATCACCTCTCACACAGTATTATAAAGTACAACACATTGTGTTACATTGTATCACCTGTCGCACACAGTATTATAAAGTACAACACATTGTTACATTGTATCACCTGTCGCACACACAGTGTACCATAAAGTACAGCACGTTGTTACATTGTATCACCTGTCATACACAGTATTATAAAGTACAGCACATTGTTACATTGTATCACCTCTCACACAGTATTATAAAGTACAACACATTGTTACATTGTATCACCTGTCACACACAGTGTATCATAAAGTACAGCAAATTGTTACATTGTATCACCTGTCACACACGGTGTATCATGAAGTACAGCACATTGTTACATTGTATCACCTGTCAGTATTATAAACTACAGCACATTGTTACATTGTATCACCTGTCACACACAGCTTTCTACATTACAGCACATTGTTACATTGTATCACCTGTCACACACAGTATTATACAGTACAGCACATTGTTACATTGTATCACCTGTCACACAGTATTATAACGTGCAGCACATTGTTACATTGTACCACCTGTCACACAGTATTCTACAATACAGCTCATTGGTACATTGTATCACCTGTCACACAGTATTATAAAGTGCAGCACATTGTTACATTGTATCACATGTCACAAAGTATTATACAGTACAGCACATTGTTACATTGTATCACCTGTCACACAGTATTCTACAGTACAGCTCATTGTTACATTGTATCACCTGTCACACAGTATTATACAGTGCAGCTCATTGTTACATTGTATCACCTGTCACACACAGCATTATACAGTACAGCACATTGTTACATTGTATCACCTGTCACACATAGTATTATACAGTACAGCACATTGTTACATTGTATCACCTGTCACGCATAGTATTATACAGTACAGTTCATTGTTACATTGTATCACCTGTCACACACAGCATTATACAGTACAGCACATTGTTACATTGTATCACCTGTCACACACAGTATTATACAGTACAGCTCATTGTTACATTGTATCACCTGTCACACAGTATTATACAGTACAGCACATTGTTACATTGTATCACCTGTCACACAGTATTATAAAGTACAGCACATTGTTACATTGTATCACCTGTCACACACAGTATTATACAGTACAGCACATTGTTACATTGTATCACCTGTCACACATAGTATTATACAGTACAGCACATTGTTACATTGTATCACCTGTCACACATAGTATTATACAGTACAGCACATTGTTACATTGTATCACCTGTCACGCATAGTATTATACAGTACAGTTCATTGTTACATTGTATCACCTGTCACACACAGCATTATACAGTACAGCACATTGTTACATTGTATCACCTGTCACACATAGTATTATACAGTACAGCACATTGTTACATTGTATCACCTGTCACACACAGCATTATACAGTACTGCACATTGTTACATTGTATCACCTGTCACACATAGTATTATACAGTACAGCACATTGTTACATTGTATCACCTGTCACGCATAGTATTATACAGTACAGTTCATTGTTACATTGTATCACCTGTCACACACAGCATTATACAGTACAGCACATTGTTACATTGTATCACCTGTCACACATAGTATTATACAGTACAGCACATTGTTACATTGTATCACCTGTCACACACAGCATTATACAGTACTGCACATTGTTACATTGTATCACCTGTCACACACAGTATTATACAGTACTGCACATTGTTACATTGTATCACCTCTCACAGGGGCCTACAGTATGTATTTATAATCATGACACGTGTGTTATTATGAACAGCCAGTATTCTGAGTGTACAACTCTGTGCCATACACACATATACACAGGATATTGGGTTACCTAGTTATGTATACAGTAGGTAAGAATACTGGATATAGGAGTGCTTTCCTTATATGAGCTGTGGAAACGCAGGGAATGTTTCTCTGTACACTGCCATAGAATATGTTGGTGCTAAATAAATAAGATCATTCTATAAATATGTATACACCAGTAATTCATTTCAGCCCTTTGCCGCCCAGAGTACAGAAATTGTCCTTTATGTTTTAATTAGTGCCGGTAGGGAAAGAGGAAATTGCTGTATGAGATCTATGTGCTCTTTGTGCATGGGTAATGGGGGTAATTCCAAGTTGATCGCAGCAGGAACTTTGTTAGCAGTTGGGCAAAACCATGTGCACTGCAGGGGAGGCAGATATAACATGTGCAGAAAGAGTTAGATTTGGGTGGGTTATTTTATTTCTGTGCAGGGTAAATACTGGCTGCTTTATTTTTACACTGCAATTTAGATTGCAGATTGAACACACCACACCCAAATCTAACTCTCTCTGCACATGTTATATCTGCCTCCCCTGCAGTGCACATGGTTTTGCCCAACTGCTTAAAAAAATCCTGCTGCGATCAACTTGGAATTATCCCCATTATTCCTGCTTCTATATCTGACATTACACAGGAAGGTCTTGGATCTTTTATAAACCATATACTATTATTTTATAGCTAGTTACATAAGTGGGTGAGGAGTCTAAGGGGTGTTTTGGGGAAGTGTGTGGAGAGAAGGGGTTGGACAGGCATTTGGGGGAAAAGTCAGTGGGTTTTGTGGGGATTACTGTATGTAGGGGGTTTTAGTTTAAGAGGAACATGGGGTCTGTTCTGATTGTAGTGTAGAATTAGATTGCAAGCTTCACTGGACAGGGAAACTGTAAAAATACTGGGTTACAGAGCTGTTAGGTAACAGTAATATACAAATAATATTGAACATAACTACACTAGGTGATCACTTTATTAGGTATCTTGTACACCTGCACGATACTCAAAGGAATATATTTACTAAAGTGCGGGTTTTTACATATGAATATGTTGCCCATAGCAACCAATCAGGTTCTAGCTATTATCTTCTAGAAGGTGCTAGATCAGGCATTCTGAACCTCTGGTACTCAAGGGACACTAAGGGATAAATTTACTAAGATGGGAGTTCTATTTAAGACGGGATGTTGCCCATAACAACCAATCAGAGTCCAGGTATTATGTTCTAGAACAGGGCTGGCCAAACCGGTCCTCGAGATCTACCAACAGTTCATGTTTTCCAGGCCTCCTGGAGATCTGTAGAATTGTCAGTTAGGAATGAATGCAGCACATCTTAATTAGTAATGACTACACCTGTGCACCAGCTAGGTGGTCTGGAAAATGTGAACTGTTGGTAGATCTCGAGGACTGGTTTGTTCTAGAAGATGCTAGATAAATGAGAAGTAGAATCTGATTGGTTGCTATAGACCACAGGTTCTCAAACTCAGTCCTCAGGACCCCACACAGTGCATGTTTTGCAGGTCTCCTCACAGAATCACAATTTAAATAATTGACTCCACATGTGGACCTTTTAAAATGTGTCTTTGAGTAATTAATACAGTTGTACACCTGCTGGGTTAAATGCAAAACATGCACTGTGTGGGGTCCCGAGGACCGAGTTTGAGAACCTGTGCTATAGACAATATCCCATCTCAAATAGAACTCCCATTTTAGTAAGTTTACCCCAAACAGTCCAAGTTTTAGTGGTATCCATGCTTGAGCACAGGTGACTTAATTAATACCTCGGTTATTTTAATTTAACCATCTGTGGTGGAGCCTGGATATCACTATAACCTGCACTGTTCGTGTGCCTTGAGGACCAGGTTGGAAATGCCTGTGCTAGGTAAATAATAAATAAAACCTTATTTGTTGCTACGGACAACATCTCTTCTTCTAAAAA